>NC_090726.1:26824069-26839069 GCF_036898095.1 Palaemon carinicauda | reverse complement strand
ATATATATATATATGTATATATATATATATATATATATATATATATATATATATATATATATATATATATATATATATATTGTATATATATATATATATATATATATATATATATATATATATGTATATATATATATATATATATATACGATGTATATTTTCCAGTTTTTCTAGTCTTTTTATAAATTATCATAACGTTGAATATTTGCCTTTGTATGATTTCTACAGAGAGAGAGAGAGAGAGAGAGAGAGAGAGAGAGAGAGAGAGAGAGAGAGAGAGAGAGAGAGAGAGAGAGAGAGAGAGAGAGACAAATCGGAAAGTCAAAAAGAATAAAAAACATTTATAGTCAAGGACAAAAATATAAGAAGAGATACGCAAAGGAAAAAAACACACAAACTCACATACATTGGTGGAAAGAGGTTGAACTTCCAAAAATCCATTACCTGGCACAAAGCGTAAATGGGGAGGCAGTGTTTCCGGCGCAAGTGCTTTAAGGGACCCATTTCCTGACCATAAAGGAAAAGAGATGTTTAATGGGGCGCATATGATAGAGCTCTAAAACACTCGTCTATTTCTTTTTGTTTTCGGCTCTGAAAATAATAGTTTTTGCTTCCAGTAGAAATTTTTGTTTATTTCATCTCAATGCACATAAGTTATATCATACCTGAGGGAAAATAATTAATTTAGTTGAAGGAAACTTCAAGTCATAAGTTATATGAAAATCTCTTTTCTTGAATAAGTTATTATTTATTAAGCTTTATAGTCAGTAGAAAATCAAAATAAGAAATTCACTCTAACATGTTATCTATCACACACAACAGGTGATAAACCCGTGGCCAGTAACATTTTTTATCATTCGTTTTGTCACATTTAAGCTCACCAACAGCACATTAAACATCTCTATACAAGATATAACATCCGTCCTTATCTTTCACATAATCATGGATATTCAGTAGTCTAGAGAATGATACTGAAAATAGTATCCTGCAGTATAAGATACGAGAGATTATAGGAGTATTAAAAATACATGAATAAACACAAACACTGAATTTAATGTTCCTCTCATAGATCTCATAATGTAAATTGATAGATATATTGTACAAAAAATGTATATGAGGTATTTGTTCCTCATAGCTACGAGATATGACCAAACATGAAATGAAGTAATGGCAACACAAGGTTAAGGTCGGGGTGCAGGAAGCATTAAGAAAATTTGGCACTGATATCTAGAAATGGAAATTAAAGATATGATAGTTTTCAATGCCATGCAGCCTATGGAAATGCTTGATAAGGAATGTCAGAATAAGGGAACCATCAGGATGAAATGACGTTGATATTAATAAATAGATCGCTATGAACACAAGGAGGCCCACTTTACGTCACAGCACTTTATGTGGTAACTAACCTTATCCTAATCCATCTCGGGATAGAAACGGCGTAATATGGAAATGTATATTTGAGTGTGAAAGTGGCTATTGAATAATAAAGAAAAATAAAGTAATGTAATTTCATACAGAATCATTAGGAAAATATAATATTTTGATTGAGTGTATAAGAAATATTAAAGCTATTTCCATTGAAGGTCTGGGGCACTATGTTAAATATCTAAGAAGACGAAGCTTTAGAAGCAAAGCTTCAACAATATCTTAAAGACTTGCTTGATCTCTAAGAAGGTACAGAATGTAAGTCATTCATCTTTATTCCAGTAGGTGGATATAGATGGAAAGGTTTAAGCTTTAAAGGCATCCCATGAATGACAAAGGCAAGGGTCAGTGCCAATGCCCTAGCTAGCACCCATGCCCCCTCTCCACCTAAGCTAGGATCAGGGAGGGCTAGACCATGGTAGCTGATGACTCAGCAAGTAGACCTATTGGCTCCGCCAAAAGGATGGAATGCTTGCCGACACTACAAGAAACTATCGAACCTGACTGGGACTCAAACCACACTATGGCGAATACAAAGCATTGATATTTCTCATAGACCACCACAATAATAAATTCTTTAAAAAATGCCCTCTGCAGGTTAAACTCAGCTTCTTATTCTTAAATTGAAGACTTTTCCACGGGACTTTGAAAGGAAAGTTTTGCAGGTGGCTGGAAAGTCTTCCTCAAATGATCATACAAAGCGCGTGTGGACAGCCATTATGGGAGAGCTGAAGGAGGCTATTCTTGAGGAAATTCAAAAAGGCAAAATATTTTCAAAAGCTTTTCAAAAGAGAATAATAAGAAAAAGGAATGATGTATTGCTGATATGATCCTTTAATCAATTGTAATCGTCTAGTAATGCAAGCATTACTAGATATCGATAAAATATTTGCATTATATAAGCATTGGATAAATATCCCTTATAAAAGAAAGAGCAAGTGTTTATATATATATATATATATATATATATATATATATATATATATATATATATATATATATATATATATATATATATATATATATATATAGCCTCTCTTTCGATAACTTTACTTTAATCTCTTTCTTACATCATTGCTTTTATGGTAATTACACATGATGCATTTATCAAAATTTTTTTTATTCTTCTTATTTCTTAATTTCCTCATCATATACAGTACTCATCTCACTTCCTTTTTATCAAACCTACCCATCTGAGTAGCATTTGGTCCACACGTTGAACTACAAAAAATACCAGAAAGAAACAAGGAATAAGACAAATAAAAGGTTTAAAACCCTCATAATAAAACGACCCCAAAAATAACACTCTTACAAGAAAGATGAATATTGTTCTAAACACACACACACATACGAAAAAAAAAATCCTCTTATCGAAGTCCTTGAATCTCCATGTTTTACTCTGAACACACCCCTTAAGAGACACTTTTCTCAGCATCACCGCATTCTTACTCCCACTTAATTATTCTTTAGTGCCTCCATAATCTTCTATGGAATATAACTGAATTAGTTTTGGAAAAACAACCAGAGTCGCCGGACGTGTCAACAGTAAATGGGACATTATGGGGAAGATGGCCTATAAGGAAAAATGAATGTAGGGCATAAACATGTTGGAATATGCGTAAAAAAAATTTCATAATTCATGGCTTTGTTTTACTCAATAACGCAGCGTTTTTAATATAATCGGTAATAAAAGGCAATAGGCAAACAATAATGCTCACACTAATTGTTTTTTTCTTGGATGTGTCATTGATAATAGAGCTGTAATGCAGTAGTATCTATTGTGTAGTTAACATCATAAAATAAAGAAAAGAGGGATAATACATCTGGGAAAGAATGGTACATAAAGAATTTTAAATAGACTAAAAAGAATTTTTTTTTTTTTTTTTTTTTTTTTTTTTTTTTTGTCAATTCATCGTTTCATAAGTTCTGGCTGGAACAGAGAACGTAATCTATTAAGATCTACGCTCGGTTTTTAATTAATAAATCGTCAGACAAAATTTACACGATAGGAGTAAACAACTATTGAGGATACTATTACCTTGGATATCCGGCCATTCAACATAATTTCCATTATTAGTCTACCTGCTGATCCATCATCAGTCATTGACTGGCTTTCCTTGGCTTAGGTGTTGCTCATATGTTTACACATTATAGTCAATCTCTATGATATTTCCCAAGTAACTTTGCCATTAATGAGCGACCTATGAACATTTAAACACATATATTCGTGTTTTATTTACGTATATAACTATATTCCCTTAAAGCTAGACGCGTCTTTAGAATTTCTATCGACCTCTCCCTTCCAGGCAAATGTCAAAAGTTCTACCCAAGGAGATGAGAACAATAATAAGATATCAAACTCCATTAAAGGACTCACAGTTTTCGAAGGGTAGAAATAAGATTTGGTGGGAGAAGCGTCTTTTTTTCTTCTTTTGCTTATTTCCTTGTCTCTGTCCGTTACTTCTTTGATTGCTTCTATTTGATTATTCTCGATAAAGCTCATTTGAAAGAATCCTCATGATGACTGGTGTCTAATCAACAAAGCATATGACCATTCAAATACGGAAAACTGTGATCAATTTCGAATATATTTAGGTGGGATAATTTTCACTATCATTTGAGGGTATTCTGACCATGAAGTAACGTATGATATATGAATATGAATTTTAATGTATTCATTTGGCTTTATTCTAGTTTTCATAAAACTTTTTCAGAAAGGAAATCCCTTCATAAGAATCTATAAAAAGAATACGCCCATATATAATATAAAAGAGAAAAGAAGAGGAAACCTCAGGTATTTTTTGAGAAAATAGACAAACAACTGATTCTTCTCATTTACTGTATTGTACCTTCATTAATGAAGATATTCTGGGGAAAAGATTTCTATTTCTACACCTTTACAAGGTTAGTTACTAATATATTACTTTAAATAAATTAAATAAAGACAGCCAGAATTTTAATATAGGATCACAGGTAGACTATAAAATGTAAAGTATGGTTCTAAAATGTTATTTTGTAATTTTTCTTGTATAATGTTAAGATGCATAAAGATATATTAGGAAAAAATGAATTGTGACCAAATAAACAAGAAATGCTCACTTGATATGATTAAACTGTAATTTCTGTTGCAACGATAAAATTGCTTTGTTTAAAATACAATTGTCATAAGATTTTGAGGTCAAAATTAGGTGGACCTTTTTTTTTTTTTTCTTAACAAAACCATATGATTCTAAAAAGGTCACTCTGCATTTGGTCATATCATCATGTACGGGGAAAACGTTTTTCGAATTTTCAATTTTCCTTGAAATATCGATGTTAAATGCAAATAATTGATTTTTGCCACATTTGATTGCATTCTGATTGTTAAAATTAAAAGAAAAAAAAAGGACTTAGAAAAAATACCTTTTGAAACAAACGTCAAAAATTAAAAAGTAAAAGATGCGTCACGACATAAAACAAAGACATACCCAGAGATAGAATGAAAGCGTGTGTGGTTAGTGAAGCTAAAATCTGTAAAAGGATTTTAGTTTTAGAGAAAAATATCGTTAAAAACGAAAAAAAGGGGGGGGGGAGACAGGAGTCAAAGGCAAGGTAAGGGAGAAAGTGAAAAAAAAATAAAAATAAAACAAAAAAGGAACTAACCAAATAAAAAAAAATTGGCTATATGATTAATTTTGAGATATTTTTCTATAAAAAGGCTACAGTGGTAAGAAAATTTGCTGGATATATATGGCTATAATTCGTATATAACAGAGCATATAATGAATAGGTTGAAAGTTTTGAGACAATGAAAATAATAGGTCACTCACACGCACACACATTGGTATTTTGTTATACACTAATATACCATATATAACATATACATATGCACATTCTATATATGTGTATATATATGTATATATATAGATATATATATATATATATATATATATATATATATATATATATATATATATATATATACATATATATATATATATATATATATATATATATATATATATATATATATGTATATATATATATATGTGTGTGTGTGTGTGTGTGTCTGTGTTCGTGTGTTTGATAAGGCACACAAACCCACGCAGGCACACACACTCGCACACCACACATACACATACATTTTTATATATATATATATATATATATATATATATATATATATATATATATATATATATAATGTATATATATATACACACACACACACATATATATATATATATATATATATATATATATATATATATATATATATATATATATATATACATATATATATATATATATATATATATATATATATATATATATATATATATATATCTATTTATTCCTTGCTCAAGGGGATAACAACTGCCCTGTAATTTTTCAGTGGCTACTTTCCTCTTGTTAAGGAAAGAAGAGACCTTTTAGCTATGGTGAGCAGTGTGACGGGCCCAGAGAGGCTGTGACTAAGATGGCAGGATGAAAGCAACTGAGTAACTTTATTACAGAACATCAATTTATATATACATCAAGAGCAGGCAAAGAGGACATAAAAACATAACAGGCCATTTCATGTTCAACCGACAACAGGTTCTGTTAACAGTTAACGGTGAGAAAAACAGACATGTTTATTCAGGTCCCTTTCAGTGTGGGGGGAGAGCGAAGATACAAATATATACAAACAAACAAATATATACAAACAAAAAAAAAGAAATGTTGTTACTATGTATGATTGTGTGTCACACCGTTGGTGCATAGCTCCTTCCTAAAAATCACATACTGTACATGTTAAATAGGGCGCCCTGATCTAGAGAGGCGAAGTGTAGGTGGGTCATCTGGCAGGAGATAAGCAGGTTTTAGACGATCAATGGAGACCCAGTCTTCTTTGCCACGAATGTTTAGTAGGAATGCTTTTGGACTATGACGGATCACAATGAAAGGGACTCTATAATAGGGCGTTAGCGGGTGGCTTGCTAGTGTCGTAAGTCTGGCGGCATGGAGTATATTTTCCTACGACGTTATCGTCGGAGGAGGTTGCAGAAGGAAAAAATTCGGCAGGGACGACCAACAGGTGCCATACACCATTTCTGCTGCCGAGATGTCCAGGGCATCTTTAAGAGTGGTCCTTAGTCCAAGGAGGACCCAGGGAAGCTGCGTAAACTAGTTGGAGTCCTTGCAGCGGGACATCAAAGCTGCTTTGAGGGTGCGATGAAAACGTTCAACCATTCCATTGGCAGCGGGGTTGTAGGCAGTGGTCTGATGTAAGGTGATGCCTCGGAGATTCGCTAATGATGTCCACAATTGAGAGGTGAAAGTGGTACTCTTGTCAGAAGTAATATGCTCAGGGATACCGAATCTTGCAATCCATCCTGAGAGCAAGGCAGATATACATGAGGCGGACGTTGCAGTTTCCATGGGAATGGCTTCAGGCTAACGAGTGGAGCGGTCGATGACGGTAAACAGGTAACAATGTCCTTGTGATGTGGGTAGGGGGCCTTCAAAGTCGACGTGAATGTTGGGGAAACGGCGCTGAGGTTAAGGAAAGGTGCCGAATCCTGAATCTGTGTGTCGATTTACTTTGAAAGTTTGGCAAGAAGTACAGGTTGGGACCCAATCCTTAGCACCCTTAGAAATGCTGTGCCAAATGAAGTTCGTCTTCAGCAGCTGTGCAGTAGAACAGCACGAGGGATGTGAAAGGCCGTGAATGAAATCAAACACCTGTCGGCACATGGGAGCAGGAATCCAAGGTCGCGTTCTACCAGTATTGGCGTCACAGAGGAGGGTGGTGTTAGAGTAGTCGAGGGGGATGTCTTCCCAATGGAGGGATGTGCAGGATGTCCTACTTGCTTGATACTCTGGATCCTGTCGTTGGGCTTCAGCCAGAGCGTTGTAATCAAAATCCCAGTTGAATGGCAGCCAACATGTTTCTTGACAGGGCATCGGCAACGGGATTCATTTCCAAGGGACGTGTTGAATGGTGCAATTGTATTCAGCCACGGTGGATATATGTCGACGTTGACGGGCGGCCCAGGCGTTAGACTGTCGAGTGAAGGTGTGCACCAGAGGCATGTGGTCTGTGCTAAAGACAAAGAGCGTACCTTTTAAGAAATGGCGAAAGTGACGGACAGCCAAGTGCACCGCCAGCAATTTGCGATCAAAGGTAGAATAACCCGATTCTGCCTTAGACAGTTTTCTTCTGAAGAAGGCCAATAGGCAGGGCGAGCCGATGACCACCTATTCGAGTAGTGCACCAATAGCGACTTTGCTAGCATTGGTGGAGAGAAGGAGAGGGGCATGTGGGATGGGAAAAGTGAGAGCAGCAGTGGTTGATAGGGCTTTTTTGTATTGTAGAAGGCCACTTCTTGAAGGTGACCCCACTTCAGGTCTTTTGGCTTGCCCTTGAGGGAGGCGTAGAGGGGAGCAAGAGTGGCGGCAATGGCTGGCAGAAACCGTTGATAATAGTTGATCATGCCCAAGAATTCCCGCAGAGCTTTGACGGTCGAAGGCGTGGGGAAGTTCTGAACAGCTGCTACCTTCTCAGGGAGGGGATGGACTACTTCAGGAGTGATGCGGTTGCCTAAGAACGATACTTCGTTGGCGCCATAGGTACACTTGTCGTAACGGACTAAAAGGCCGTTTTGTTGCAGGCGGTCGAGCACAATGAGCAGGTGACGGAGGTGTTCCTCTTTTGAGGAAGAGAAAACAAGTATGTCGTCCCCTAAGAGGCCATCTAATATGAAGGCTAAACCAGGAGTAATTGAAGGTGTATGTACCAAACAGAGTGGTGATGGCGGTCTTGGGGATGTCTTCTGGTTCATATGTACCTGATAATACCCCTTCAGGAGGTTAAGCGTGGAGAAAACCTTCGCTTTGTGTAGGTCACTTCAGTGATGTTTGAGATGGTTTAGTGATCTAGTTCTGTTTGCATATTCAGGCCCCTATAATTCCCACATGGACGGAGGGAGCCGTCTTTCTTCAGAACGATGTGTAAGAGTGACGACCTTGGCTGGTGGCCTCTTGGCAAAGGCCCATTTCCGCAAACCTCTGTTTGGCGGTTGCCAATCGATCCCATGCCAAACGTCTGAATTTTGCAAAGACTGGGGGTTGCGTCGTCTTGATATGGTGATAAATACCGTGATTGGCAGCAGATGTGGGCGTTTGGCAAAGTTCTGGACTAAAAACATCCTGGTACGAAATACGGAGGTGGGCGTAGGCATCCATAGGTGCGGTGATGTGAAAAGCGAGGTTTGAGGGGGTGGGTTGTTGAGGTGTTGACAAGTATGAGTCTGCGTCTGCGTCTGCGTCGGTGGGCAACATCGACCAGAAGGTGGAAATTAGAGAGGAAATCCGCACCGAGGATTGGCAATGTGATGTCAGGAACGAGAAACTTCCAATTAAATTTACCGTTTTTCAAACGATAATATGAGGTTCTCGTAACTGATGTGGGTATCGCATATCCATTGGCAGCTACCAGGTGGACGTCGGCCGACGTAGACAGTCTACGTTGTGTCCTGAAGAGTTCCCTTGGAAAATAGAACAAGCACCCGTGTCTACCAAAAATCACATGCCCGTTCCTGCATCATGTAAAAAGAGAAGATTACAAACACGGGAGGCCACCGCAAAGAGCGATGGCCTATTTACACATTTTTTTAGCATACTGAAAGTCCTCGGCACATTTCTTCGCGGCTGCCCCGAATCTGTAGTAGTAGTAGCAAAATTGCAGCCGATGGGCAGCAGTAAGTGGCTGTAGAAGTCATTGGTTGGGGTGCGATCCAGTGGTGGGTGAATGGGTGGCTTTGTCGCTCCTCCGGCACGTCACTGTGTAAGCGTGTATGTCCTACGGTATTCACGTCAGCTTTGGCTGACGTTGAATAGGTGTCCTCTTCCTCAGGAGTGGAAGCGTTGATGGAGGTCTTGAAGGTCGTAAAGTGGCTGTCCATAAGGGCATCAGCTTTGATCATCAAGTCTTTTATGAATAAACTATCGACATCAGGTATGGCAGCGCGTACAGGTTCGGGTAAACGGCGTACCCAAAGGGCGCGCAGTATGTTCACATAACGAGGAGAGCCGTCTGCAGCTGGTTGCAGTTGAACGATACTGGTCATTTCTCCAACTGTTTTTGAGAGAAATGAAAAAGCTTTGCTATACGGTCGGGTAGTGACAGCGATACTGCTGCAGAAGGTATGTTTTGAGGGCGTCATACACTATTGGGGTGTCTCCTTGTTCACAAAGACAGTTGGATATTTCCAGAAGGGTGTCCTCGTGTATCGCCGTGAGAACATAATCTGCTTTGGTGGTTGAGCGAGTCAAACCCTTGATGCAGAACTGGACTTCTGTGTGCTGAAACCAAGCAAACGCCTCTCCGCTGGCGAACGATGAAAGTTTCAATGGGGCGGCGCCAACTTCCCTGGAGTCCGCCATAGTAGCAATGACGGGGAGGGGGGGTGGAAGGCGTGAGGAGCGAGCAGACTTCTGGGGTCACCAATGTGACGGGCCCTTGATGCAGAACTGGACTTCTGCGTGCTGAAATCAAGCAAACGCTTCTCTGCTGGCGAACGACGAAAGTTTCAATGGGGCGGCGCCAACTTCCCTGGAGTCCGCCAAAGTACCAATGACGGGCAGGGGGGTGGAAGGCTGGAGGAGCGAGCCGACTTCTGGGGTCACCAATGTGACGGGCCGAGAGAGGCTGTGACTAAGAAGTCAGAATGAAAGCAACTGAGTAACATTATTACAGAACATCAGTTTACATATACATCAAGTCCAGGCAAAAAGGATATAAGAAAATAACAGGCAATTTCATGTTCAACCGACAACCGGTTCTGTAACAGCTAACGGTGAGAAAATTAGACCGGTTTATTCAGGTCCCTGTCAGTGGGAGAGGAGAGCGAAGATACAAAGCATAATACAATAAAAAAGAAACAAAGTTCGTTATTATGCACGATCGTTTGACACACGGTTGGTACAGCAGCTCTTCCAGGAGGACACTCTACTCCTTGTTCCTTATTCTTTGATTTTATCTTTTTTTGAAGATTATTTATATCTGTTCCTTCCCTCAGTTTGTAATTTTTTCTCAAACTATGTTACTAGTTAATATATATATATATATATATATATATATATATATATATATATATATATATATATATATATATATATATATATATATATATATATATATATTAATATATATATTAAAAAACCGTTCCGAGAGCTGTTTTTTAATCATTGATACCTTTTGCCTCAGTTTCCCTAGTTCCTGAAGATAGGTATTTGGGTTTTTTGCCATGTAGATATTGCAAGATTACAATGTATGATGGTAAAAAATTGCGTTTCTTTCGAAAAAAAAATATTATGCAAAAGAATCTTAATTTTTTTTTTATTTTCCACTTGCATATCAGGTAAAACAATTGAATACACATGATAAAAGATAAAGAAACACTTTTGTAGCTACCTTATTAGAAAAGTGTGTGACTGGATGAAATAAAAATCATCTAGGAAGAATTTTCCAGGAATCTGGAAACGTCAACTCGGAAAACAAATATATTTTATCTTTTTATTTATCTATTTTATTTATCTTTTTTTTTTCTTTGCAGCGGCAAAGTAAATCATGTTTTCTAGAGAAATACCCTAAATAGATTTCACTTTATTTTCATACTTTCGCGGAGAGAAATTTATGGTCAAGTTCAGGTGTCAGGAGTGAAGCGATATTTTACCATTAAAGCAAAAAATGGCATTTTCATTTCCTGAGGTAGAAATGGGGAAGCGAGAAGAAAAGATTTAGTATAGCCTTTAACAGCTATATATTCAGTTATTGCTTTTCTTCTTTACTTTAGAACGAAAAGTCCATTCGAAATTAACCTTTACATTCGGTATATATGAAATTTCCAGACGCATATTCGTCGAACTATTTTTTCCATGTCATGGATGTGATTTAAGAAAACTGAGATACTCTTCAGCACAACGAAGGTCTTGGACAGAATGTTTGGCTCAGTATGAATGTTGATTTACTTCTGTTCAAGTTGTTTAATACGAACCCATTTCAAGAACAGTTCCCCTTTTAACATCTTGCCTTTGCAAGCAACGCTGTGCCTAAAATCAACCTTCTATAACATAAGAAGGAAAAAAAATGATGTAGTTAATTTGTGAAATAACGGCTATAAAATTGGTTATTTTGCAAAATAACAGAAAGTATCCATTACGTGTTCATAATACCCAATATTATTGACTTGTATATACCTATCAACTATATAGCCGAAAGGTTAAGTACAGCGGTTAAGTTTGCTCAAATATCTTTTTCATCTTTGACGATTTACTGCAGTCACCTTTCTTTTCGTCTTTTATAAATCACTAACTATTGTGTGTCTTGATTTTTACCCTTTTTATTATTACTGCTTTGTTTTAACAGTTGTATTTTATGATTTTCTGTTTAAAGGTTTAAAGGCCGCTCATGAATGGTAGAGGCAAGGGACAGTGACATTGCCCTATCAAGCAGGACATTGCCTTAGAGACTGACCATAAATGCATAAGATCAGCGCCCAAGCCTCCTCTCCATCCAAGGTAGAACCAAGGAGGGACAGGCAATGGGTGCTGATGTCTCGGTAGATAGATCTATAGGCTCCCCAAACTCTCACATCCTTAGCTCACTAGAATGGTGAGGTTGCAGCGACTAAAGGAACTAACAAGTTTGAGCGGGACTCTAACCCCAGACTGGCGATCACCAGGCAGAGACGTTACCACCTTGGCCACCAAATTTAATTTGTTTTATTGGATATCATGTATCTCTGGACGTGTTTATTTGCTTCATGAATAGATTGAAGTAGTTCAAATAAATCTTAGGCACATTTGTAACAACGGAACGCACCCTTTGTCCAGTTCAGCCAGTCGGTTGAGAATCATGTCGTATTCCTGTTTCTGTAACAAGCCACACATTTTGTTGGTTTTTTTTTTTTTTTTTTTTTTTTTTTTTTTTTTTTTTTTTTTTTTCCCAGGGACAAATAAAACTAATTGAGTTCTTTCCTTCAGTGCTTGAAACTACGAGTGCTTATCTCCTAAAAAGAAAGATCTCACTTATATTATAATGCTGTTACCAACTGAATGTCTAGAATTATGACTTGGTATCAAAGACTCTTTGGGACAACAACAGTTATTTTGCATACTAACTACATTTATAACTGTTATTAGGCAAAATTACTAAGATTTATGGAATTATGCATATATACTGGATTATTTTTTACTGATTATGCATAATAGTATAAGTTTCCGTTATTATGTAAATTTACTAGGAATTATGCATAATGACAGGTTTCTCATATTTAAAGTAGTACACACACACACACACACACACACACACACATATATATATATATATATATATATATATATATATATATATATATATATATATATATATATATATATATACACACACATATATATATATATATATATATATATATATATATATATATATATATATATATATATATATATATATCCTAACATGTCAATTCCATCTTGGTTAAAAATAATCGACAATAAAAGTCCAATATGTGTTATAGATTGTGGTCCAAATTTACATGAATTCAGGCTATTAGTATGTTGAAATATGAATATTAATAGCTATGTTGAAATAAAGTGATTTGCATAACAAACGAAAATTAAAAAGTAATACTTCTGTGTCATTGCAAATCTCCTAACCATTATTATATTAATGTTAGATCCTAGTTTACTCATTCATATACTGAATAATATTTTTTATTCAGGTGAATTGTTAATGGCGCAATACTGGAGGTTATTATTCCCACTTTTCATTATATATTTAGATACATCGACACACACTAATGTTGCAAGAGATTGACAGATAATATATTAATAGAGCTAAATATCTCTATCTTTCTTTCTCTCCCTCTCTTTCATACACATACTCTATCTCTCTCTGTCTCACACTCGCTGAATCTCTCTCTCTCTCTCTCTCTCTCTCTCTCTCTCTCTCTCTCTCTCTCTCTCTCTCTCTATATATATATATATATATATATATATATATATATATATATATATATATATATATTGAAATTGGATTAGTACAATTGATTTCCTAATATGCCTCTGTCTCTACCTCTTCAACGAGGTCATAACCCAGACTGAAAAAAAGAAAAAAAAAAGAAACAGAGTAAAAACTGCTACACATAGGAGTGTCCTAGTTTTCCCCAACTTTTTATTTTATTATTAAATCTTCCATGGTGAGAATCTTTTCAGCAACAAAGGATGTTGGGATGTTTTTAATTTTCTCCATGGAAAGAGAGACATGATATTATAATAATTTTTATTTAATGTCGAAGCACTATATTTTGTGTTAGCATTTTATACATTTTTATCGAATATCTTTTAAGACTTTTTTTTTAGCTGATGAAATCCTCAGTATAAGCAACAAATTCTATTTACATATGTCAATGTTGTTTGAGATTATTATGGATAGTCTCCCAATCATGCACTTTTGTACTGTATGTGTTTTTATTTCTTTCTGTATGTAAACATGAATAAGTATATGACGATAATCTAATTCTTAAAAAAGTACCGTTCGATATTAAAGAATATGCACAGTTGCTCCCTTGTACATGGGTCTACTTGAATAATTAAGAATGATAATTTTACTAATTATAATTGGTTCGGTGGAAATTACCTTTGATTTTTTCTGTCTAAAGTTTCTGGGAATAACAAGAATCCATATATACATACATACACGCACGCACACTCACACACACAAATATATATATATATATATATATATATATATATATATATATATATATATATATATATATATATATATATATATATATATATATATATATATGTGTGTGTGTGTGTGTGTGTGTGTGTTACATTTTTGGGTAATGCAGGCCTAACTTGAAACCGATGCCTATTATTTCCAGCTAGAAAGTCAACAAATCGTCAGGTTTCATATGGAATAGCAAATTTTGTTTTGTTTATATAATTGTTCCGTGGCTACTTTCCTCTCGGTAAGGATAGAAGAGGCCCTCAAGCTATGGTGTGCAGTTCTTCTAGTAGAAGGACACTCCAAAATCAAACCATTGTTCTCCTTCCTTGGATAGTGCCATAGCCTCTGTACCATGGTCTTTCACCATCTTGCGGTAGAGTTCTCTTTCTTGAGGGTACAATCAGGCAAAATATTTTATCTTATATCGCTTCCTCTTTTTTTCTTTCCTATTTTTATTTTTTATAGTTCATATATGAAAATTTTATTTTAATGTTGTTACTGTTCTTAAAACCTTTTATATCCATTGTTAATTACTTCTCTTTTTGTTTCCTTATGCCTTGTTGGAGCCCTCGGGCGAATAGCATCCTGCTTTTCCAACTAGGGCTGTAGGTTAGCAAGTAATAATAATAATAATAATAATAATAATAATAATAATAATAATAATAATAATAATAATAATAATAATAATAATAATAATAGGAATGTATGCCTCACCCATCAGTCCCTAGTGGACCGACTATATTTTGCGTTTTTCACCATTGTTCACCAGAGACAGGTGTACATTGAACGGCTGTTTTTCTAAATGGTAG
>NC_090726.1:26816569-26819069 GCF_036898095.1 Palaemon carinicauda | reverse complement strand
CATTCTTTTTTTAAAGGAGTTTTTTGGTTGAAGAATATTTTATACTTAGTATATTAGAACACAATTGATTTTTTTTTTCAAAAAATGCATGCAAAACAGTTTATTTTTTCGAAAATGTTCAAAGAAATCGAAAAAAAAAATTATTTTCTTTTTGCATATAAGGTAAAACAATAAAATACACATGATAAAAGATGAAGAATCACTTTTGTAGTTCCATTTTTAGAAAAGTGTGCGACTGGACGAATAAAAATCATCCAGGATGAATTTTCCAGGAATTTGAAACTGTCAACTCAGAATTTTTTTTTCTTCTTTTTTTTCAGCTGCAAAAGTAAATCAAGTTTTCTAGAGAAATACCCTAAATAGGTTTCACTCTATTTTCATACTTTCTCCGAGAGAAATTTATGGTCAAGTTCAGGTGTCAGAAGAAAAGCGATATTTTACCTTTAAAGCAAAATATAGCATTTTCATTTCCTGGAGTAGAAATGGGGAAACGAGAAGAAAAGATATCGTATAGCTTTTAACAGCTATATATTCAGTTATTGCTTTTTCTTCTTTACTCTAGTACGAAAAGTCTATTTGAAATTAATCTTTACATTCGGTACAAACGAAATTTCAAGACTTATATGCGTCGAAATAGTTTTTCCATGTCATGGTTGTAATTTCGAAAATTCTGAGATACTCTTCAGCACAACGAAGGTCTTGAACAGAGTTTAGGTTCAGTGTGAAAGTTGATTTACTTCTCTTCAAGTGGTTCAATACGGATCCATTTCAAGAACAGTTCCTTTTTTAAAGAGCCTTGTTTTGCAAGCAAGTACCTAAAACCAACCTTGTTAAGGTTAGTATAAACAAAATGATATAGTTAATTTGTGAAATAACTTTTTAAGGTGGTTACTCTGCAAAATAGCAGAAGATAGTATTTACATTTTCATAAAACCGAATATTATAGACTTGTATATACCTATCCACTATATTGGCGAAAGGTTAAGTACAGTGGGCACCATGTTCGTTTGCTCTAGTGTCTATTTCATCTTTAACTATTTACTGCAGTCACCTTTCTGTTCGCATTTCCTTTATAAATAATCATTTATTTTGTGTCTTTATTTTTACCCCCTTTATTATTACTGCTTTGTTTTAACAGTCGAATTTTTGTTTAAAGGTTTGAAGGCCGCTGATGAATGGCAGAGGCAAGAGAGAGTGACATTGCCCTTTGAAGCAGGACATTGCCCTAGAGATTGACCATAAATAGATATGATCAGTGCCCAAGCCCCTCTCCCCCAAAGCTAGAACCAAGGGGGGGGGGGGGGGGCCAGATATTGGCTGCTGATAACTCAGCAGATAGACCTATAGGCTCCCCAAAAGGATGGTGAGGTTGAAGCCATCAATGGACTCGAACACCAGGCTGACGATCACCAGGCAGACGTGTTACCAACTCAGCCCCCAAATTTAATTTATCTTATTATATAGAATGTCTCTCCTAGTGTATCCATTTTGCTGTATGGAAGGATTTCAAATAAATCTTAGGCACATATGTAACAAAGTAACGCATCCTTTTTCCAGTTCAGTCACTCGGTTGAGAACCATATCTTATTCCTGTCTCTGTATCAAGCCACACATTTTTTTTTCTTTATTCTTCACTAGGGACGAATAAAAGCACTTGAGTTCTTTCCTCCATTGCTTGAAACTACGAGTGCTCATCTCAACAAAAAGAAAGATATCAATTATCTTATATTATAATGCTGTTACCAACTGAATGCCTAAAGTTGTGACTAGGTATTATTGACTGAGTATTTACAATTATTTTTTGCACACTAACCATATCTATAACCGTTATTTTGCAAAATTATTAGGATTTATGAAATTATGCATATTAACTGGATATTTTAGTGATTATGCATAATCAATGAAGTATCCGTTAGTATGCACATTTACTAGGGATTAGGTATAATAAAAAATTTCTCATAATTACAGTGATACACACATACATATATATATATATATATATATATATATATATATATATATATATATATATATATATATATGTATAAATATACATATATATGTATATATATATATATATATATATATATATATATATATATACATATATATATATATATATATATATATATATATATATATATATATATATATATATATATATATATATATATGTGTGTGTGTGTGTGTGTGTGTGTGTGTGTGTGTGTTTGTGAGTGTCTTAACATCAATTTGCCCATGGTTAAATAAAACCGACAATAAAAGTCCAAAATATGTTAAGGATTTTGATCTATTATGACCTGACTTCCGGCTTTTATGATGTTGAAATATGAATGTTGATAGCTTTGTTGAAATGGAATGAGGTGCATGATAAACATAAATAAAATAGTAATATTTCTGTGTCATTGCAAATATGCTAACCATTATTACATTAATATTAGATCCCAGTTTACCTCATTCATATACTAAATAATAATTTATATCCATGTGAATTGTTAAT
>NC_090726.1:26808303-26816069 GCF_036898095.1 Palaemon carinicauda | reverse complement strand
AAGATATTAATCATTTTATTTCGATAAGTAGATATAGATGGAAAGGTTCAAGTTTTTAAAGGCCTCCCATGAATGGTAGAGGCAAGGGGTCAGTGACATTGCCCTAGCTAGCACCACCCAAGCTAGGATCAGGGAGGGCCTGGAAATGGTAGCTGATGAATCAGCAAGTAGGCCTATTGCCTCCCCAAAAGGATGGTATGCTTGCAGAAACTACAAGAAACTAGCGAACCTGAGTGGGACTCGAACCCCAGTACGGCTAATACAGGGCAGGGATATTTCCAATAGACCACCACAGCCATGAATTCTTTAAATCTGCCCTGTAAGGGGTTCAACTCATCTTCTTAAATTCTTAAATTGAAGACTTTTTCACGGGACTTCAAAAGGAAAGTTTTGCAGGTGGCTGGAAAGTCTTCCTAAAATGATCATACAAAGCTCGTGTGGACAGAGCCATTACGGGCGAGCTGAAGGAGGCTATTCTTAAGGGAATTTAGGGAGGCAAAATATTTTCTAAAGCTTTTCAAAAGAGCAAAATGAAAAAAAGGAATAATATATTGCTGGTATGATCCTTTAAATAGTGGTAATGGTTTTTTTTTTTTTTTGCCAAGCATTACTACACAGGTAAAATATTTGCATTATATAAACATCAGATGAAATCTTCCTTATATAAGAAAGAACAAGTTTTTGGTTATATATATATATATATATATTATATATATATATATATATATATATATATATATATATATAAATATATATATATATATATATGTATATATATACATATATATGTTATATATATATATCTATATATATATGATATATATATATATATGTAATATATATATATATAAATATATTATATATATATATATATATATATATGAATATATATAATATATGTATATATTTATATATAATATATATATATATATATATATATATAAATATATATATATATATATATACTATATATATATATATATATGTATATAATTTATATATATGTATATGTATTTATATACATATATGTATATATATATATATATATAATATATATATATATATATATATATATATATACATATATTTATATATATATATATCTGTGTGTATGTGTTTGTGTTACATTTTTGGGTAATGCAGGCCTAACTTGAATCCCATGCCTATGATTTCCAGCTAGAGAAAAGTCAACAAATCGTCAGGTTTCATATGGAATAGCTAATTTTGTTTTTCTTCTATAATTGTTCCGTGGCTACTTTCCTCTCGGTAAGGATAGAAGAGGCCCTCCAGCTATGGTTAGCAGTTCTTCTAGGAGAAGGACACTCCAAAATCAAACCATTGTTCTCCTGCCTTGGATATTGCCATAACCTCTGTACCATGGTCTTTCACCATCTTGCGGTAGAGTTCTCTTTCTTGAGGGTACAATCAGGCAAAATTATTTTATCTTATTCCTCTTCCTCTTTTTTCTTTCTTATTTTTATTCTTTATAGTTCATATATGAAAAATATATTTCATATGTTGTTACTATTCTTAAAACATTTTATTTCCATTGTTATATACTTCCCTGTTTGTTTCCTTATGCCATTTCCTCACTGGGCTATTTTCCTTGTTTGAGCCCTCGGGCGTATAGCATCCAGCTTTTCCAACTAGGGCTGTAGGTTAGCAAGTAATAACAATGATAATAATAATAGGAATGTATGCCTCACCCATCAGTCCTTAGTGGACCGACTATATTTTGCGCTGTTCACCATTTTTCAACAGAGAGACAGGTGTACATTGAACGGCTGTTTTTCTAAATGGCAGCAAATACAGAGAAGTAAGGTTACAGGAAAAATCAAATTCGACCTGTAACAGATGAATCAATTTTCTTTCCGGTTGTCATCGCTGATTAAAAAAAATCATTTATATTTCCTTTACGGTAGAAATATTTGACTTGATTTCCCCCCCCCCCAAACCAACCCTACCCTCTAACAAAAGAAATAAGGAAATAAAGAGAAAAAAAAGTATAATATAGATTTAGTATCGTAAAAATAGGGAAATTTGGAATAAAATTTCCTGTGTAGCTCAGAAAAATAAATGCCTTTAAAAATTTTATAAATGTTCGTTTTGAAAAAAGGAATATATATATATATTATATAGATGTATATATATATATATATATATATATATATATATATATATATAGTATATATATACATATATACATACATATATATATATATATATATATATATATATATATATATATATATATATATATACAAAATGTAGCAGGCAATCTATTTTTTTAGTGTTTCAGGCGAAATATTTGCTTAACAAAAAGTTAAAAATCTCGGTTATATATCTCTAGAATTTTTTAAAGCCCCCCCTCCCTCTCTCTCTGTCTCTCTCTCTCTCTCTCTCTCTCTCTCTCTCATCTCTCTCTCTCTCTCTCATACAGTTTTGTATGATGTTTTATGTAAGTGATTTATCCCTATGGTATGGCTCTTTTGGGAAGTCATGACCATGACTCCGGAAGAAATGAAGTGACATATGGAAAGGGAAGAAACGTTTCTCAAGCTTTTTTTTTTCTTTAGTCTTGCACAAATAGAATCTCTTTGTAAGAAAAGAATCCTTTGTCACTAACAATGAGGAGTGTCTTTACGGGTTCGGAATTTAGTAGATTCATGATGCATCGACATTTATTGCTGGCGAGTTTCTATTTTAGAGTCATTTTATCCATAAAAAATTCCATTTAATCCAATGTGGTAGTATCTCTCTCTCCTCTCTCTCTCTCTCTCCTCTCTCTCTCTCTCTCTCTCTCTCTCTCTCTCTTTATGTTTACACACATCATACACACACAAAAACATACACACACACCATATATATAATATATATATATATATATATATATATATATATATATATATTATAATATATATATATATATATGGGTGTGTTTGTGTGTGTGTGTGTGTGTGTGTGTGTATAATATAGTAACCAAACACAATAATGCTTTTAATAGAGGGAAACTTCCAGCTGCACCAGTTATTAATTGCTCCTAAAACAATGTGATGATGTTATAATAAAACCCTTTTCCTCCGAAAAAAATTTGGAAGCATGAAACAAATACTTCAGGAAACTAAATAACAAAACACTCTGGGTGCTTTCAGTATGTCATGTAATTTTTAAAGATGATTCAGCGTAAGTGTCAGCGTTTTTTTTTTTTTCAAGTCAATATCTTAAAACGCGTGGACGTTATTCATTGTTTTTTTACCTCCTCAAACTACGAAGAATAGAAAGCATCCCTAGATTCTAGCAACATGGATGGACACGAATGAGGGTCCTAATTCAGTTGTGAAAAGGAGAGAGAAAAAAGGTTGTTATTAAGAAGAGTGTGCTCAAGATGCGAAGCCTGAAGAGACGGTAATGAAATGGTTCCTTAGTTTGACACGTGTTACTCTCAGAAAATGTGTTATCGAAATATGATAAAGGAATATTTTGCTTCATATTTTCATGATCCTAAAATTATTTGAAAGTAAATAACAGTAACATTAAACGTAGAAAGTAATTGCTATTATTTATTGTCTTGCTAAGCTATAACCTTAGTTGGAAAAGCGGGATGCTATGAGCCCAGATGCCACAACATGGAAAATAGCCCAGTGAAGAAAGGAAACGAGGATTGATAAAAATAAAAAAAGGATGAAAAAAAATCCCCACAGTAATTAATCAGTGTTTTTAGATAATTTGAGTTAGAATATGAGATATTAAGAAAATATAAACTATATGATAATACGGGATACTTGACAAGGAATTTAATCTGGGATATAAAAATACGTAAATGACATCCTCTAATGAAGAAACCATTTCTTCATTAAACACAAGAAGTGGTCTCGAGATTTTGACTTAGCTTAAGGCATCTCAGTGGAGCCATTTTTCAGTAATTATGTTGGGAGAGAGAGAGAGAGAGAGAGAGAGAGGAGAGGAGAGAGAGAGAGATGAGAGAGAGAGAGAGAGAGAGAGAGAGAGAGAGAGAGAGAGAGATGATATTTTTATCAAGCAAGATAATAGAAACTTATGACATTGAAAGAACAGTTTCTCTTTCACCAACAGGGTAATTCCTCCGACAAAGGTTTCTCCGACAACTCGGGAACTATTCTTTTTTTTCGCAAACATCAATGGACTGCAGGAGAAATGTTTGCCAAGTCAACAAACATGTCATGGAGCGGTCTAAGAATTTTTATATAATGACGTGTATAGTTTTTTTGTACGTAAGACGACTTTCTAAAATATATTTCTTAGTTTTTTCTTTCATGACTTAGGCCAAAATCCTTTACACACTAACACACACATATAATATATATATATATATATATATATATATATATATATATATTATATTATATATATATATATATAAATATATATATATATATATATATATATATATATATATATATATATATATATATATATACATATATATATGTAAATAAATTTTTACCTCATACTTGGGATCGAACGCTAGCCCCTTCTAATGAAAGGCCAGGTCGAAACCAACCATGCCACGAGAGGCCATAAAAGGTATCGGAACCTGACGATACCTAGCTGTCCGAGGATTTACCTGGCGAGACATCAGTCTCTTACCAGCGAGTTTTACCCGATATCCCGACCCACCACGTGACACAATTGGTAGTAATCTCATTCAAATTACTCTTAATGAGTCAATATGGATAAATATCAACACAACATCGTTTTCAAATAGAAATAAATTTCTACCTCATACTTCGGATCGAACGCTAGCCCCTTCGGGTAAAACTCGCTGGTAAGAGACTGATGTCTCGCCAGGTAAATCCTCGGACAGGTGGTAGCGTCAGGTTCCGATATCTTTTATGGCCTCTCGTGGCATGGTTGGTTTCGACCTGGCCTTTCATTGGAAGGGGCTAGCGTTCGATCCCGAGTATGAGGTAGAAATTTATTTCTATTTGAACACGATGTTATGTTGATATTTATCTATATTGACTCATTAGGGGTAATTTGAATGAATTACTACCAATTGTGTCACGTGGTGGGCCGGGATATCGGGTAACCTCGCTGGTAAGAGACTGATGTCTCGCTAGGTAAATCCTCGAACAGCTGGGTAGCGTCAGGTTCCGATATCTTTTATGGCCTCTCGTGGCATGGTTTGGTTTCGACCTGGCCTTTCATTAGAAGGGGCTAGCGTTCGATCCAAGTATGAGGTAGAAATTTATTTCTATTTAACACGATGTTGTGTTGATATTTATCCATATATACTATATATATATTATATATATAATATATATATATATATATATATATATATATATATATATATATATATATATATATATATACAGAGAGAGAGAGAGAGAGAGAGAGAGATACATATATATATATATATACAGTATATATATATATATATATATATATATATATATATATTATATATATATATATATACAGTATATATATATATATATATATATATATATATATATATATATATATATACATATATATATATATATATATATATATATATATATATATATATATATATATATGTATATATATATATATATATATATATGTATGTATATATTCATATATATATATATATATATATATATATATATATATATATATATATACATATATATATATGTATATATACAATATATAAATATATATATACATATATATATATATATATATATATATATATATATATATATATATATATATACATTATATATAATATATATATATATATATACTATATATGTGTGTGTGTGTGTGTGCGTGTGTGTATTACTCTATGCTATGTATATCCATAAGAGTAATATCACTGTTCGATTAAAATCATATATATCTCATTTCCTTTATATCAACACCTCAAAGAAGCGACTAACATAATAAGTTGGGCTTATTGTGGACTAAAAAACAAATATTGAATAATGTACTATCATGAACTCTTAATCCTAATGAAGAAATTTTTATTTTTCTTCATTTGCAGCGATATTCCAATTGAAAAACTAAATTATATTAAATTTTCCATGAAAAGAGATTAGATAATAAGGTAGTTAAGAACAAGTAAGGTTTTTGTTGTGTTCAAATTAGATCATTTGGAGCCATCGCCCTTGAGCAAAACGCTCAATGAAGTAACTCTCTCTCTCTCTCTCTCTCTCTCTCTCTCTCTCTCTCTCTCTCTCTCTCTCTCTCTCTGAAAAAATGTACAGCTATATTGGAAATTTTGATATGAACATATATTTTCCTCGCCCAAAACAAATTTTTTGCAAATTCGTTACGAAACATAACGATGTTTTGAAGCAACTGGTAAGGAGTGTTTTTTTTTTTTCTTTTTGTTTATAGAAATAAGTCACACAATCCCCTATTAAATTAACAGGTGTATTGATTAAAACTTCATTAAAAAACAATATTGCTGATGGAACTTTCAAAAGAATACCGACCTATTGGGATTACCCGACAAAAAGTCATGGAAAAAAAAAAATCTCCAAAAATGACTGGAATTTGCCTTAAGGCGGGTCCTAGATTTTTGACGAAATATAAAAGGTGGGAAAGTAAATTAGTTTAGTGGGTCGGGGAACGTGAGGTACTTTTTCTTATAAATGGAATTTCAAGTAAGATTCAACCTTATTTATAAACAAGTCCAAGAAGAGATTTCTCTCCAAACTACTTTAGAAATGAATAAAAAACCGACTTTAGAACGAATTAGAAATTATTGCTCACTGTTTATTTTACTTCTCATCGGGAGCTTTTTCTTTAAACCAACAAAACAATAATCGTTTATATATTCTAACATTTCTGTAAAGTCTTCACATTTTCCATAAAACAAGAAAGTTAACCCTCATGAGTGGTATGTTTATTTAATTTCTCACCCAAATATTTCTTAATAAGAAATTTTCCAAAAGACCGAAAAAGCTGTAGAATATTTTCAGTAAGAAAATATCCTCACTTCGGTAAAGTACTTAGCAACATTATGTAAACTTTTCAGAATATTCATTCTTTTTTCAAACGAGTTTTTGGTTGAAGAATATTTTATACTTAGTATAATAAAACACAATTGATTTTTTTCTCAAAAAATGCATGCAAAACAATTTATTTTTCGAAATTTTCAAAGAAATAAAAAAAAAAAAAAGAATTAGATTTTCTTTTTGCATATAGGGTAAATGGTAAAACAATGAAATACACATGATAAAAGATGAAGAATCACTTTTGTAGTTCCATTTTTAGAAAAGTGTGCGACTGGACAAAGTTTTAAATCTTCCAGGATGAATTTTCCAGGAATGTTGAAACCGTCAACTCAGATTTTTTTTTTTATTTTTTTTTTTTTTAGCGGCAAAGAAATCATGTTTTCTAGAGAAATACCCTAAAATAGTTTTCACTCTAGTTTCATACTTTCTCTGAGAGAAATTTATGGTCAAGTTCCGGTGTCAGAAGAGAAGCGATATTTCACCATTAAGGAAAAAATTGCATTTTCATTACCTGGAGTAGAAATGGGGGAAACGAGAAGAAAAGATTTAGTATAGCTTTTAACAGCTATACAGTATATTCAGTTATTGCCTTTCATCTTTACTCTAGTACGAAAAGTCTATTTGAAATTAATCTTTACATCGGTATATACGAAATTTCTAGATGGATATGCATCGAAATAGTTTTTCCATGTCATTGTTGTGATTTCAAAAAACGGAGATACTCTTCACCACAACGAAGGTCTTGAACCGCGTGTTTGGTTCAGTGTCAAG
>NC_090726.1:26798303-26800803 GCF_036898095.1 Palaemon carinicauda | reverse complement strand
CTTAAAATCAACCTTGCATAAGGTTAGTATAAACAAAATGATATAGTTAATTTGTGAAATAACTTTTTAATGTGGTTACTCTGCAAAATAGCAGAAGATAGTATTTAAATTTTCATAAAACCGAATATTATTGACTTGTATATACCTATCCACTATATTGGCGAAAGGTTAAGTACAGTGGGCACCATGTTCGTTTGCTCTAGTGTCTATTTCATCTTTAACTATTTACTGCAGTCACCTTTCTGTTCGCATTTCCTTTATAAATAGTTATTTATTTTTTGTCTTTATTTTTACCCTCTTTATTATTACTGCTTTGTTTTAACAGTCGAATTTTTGTTTAAAGGTTTGAAGGTCGCTGATGAATGGCAGAGGCAAGAGACAGTGACATTGCCCTTTGAAGCAGGACATTGCCCTAGAGACTGACCATAAATACATATGATCAGTGCCCAAGCCCCCTCTCCCCCAAAGCTAGAACCAAGGGGGCCAGACATTGGCTGCTGATGACTCAGCAGACAGACCTATAGGCTCCCCAAAAGAATGGTGAGGTTGAAGCCATCAATGGACTCGAACACCAGGCTGACGATCACCAGGCAGACGTGTTACCAACTTAGCTACCAAATTTAGTTTATCTTATTATATAAAATGTCTCTCTTAGTGTATCCCTTTTGCTGTATGGAAGGATTTCAAATAAATCTTAGGCACATATGTAACAAAGCAACGCATCCTTTCTCAAGTTCAGTCACTTGGTTGAGAACCATATCTTATTCCTGTCTCTGTATCAAGCCACACATTTTTTTTTCTTTATTCTTCAATAGGGACGAGTAAAAGCACTTGAGTTCTTTCCTCCATTGCTTTAAACTACGAGTGCTTATCTCAACAAAAGGAAATATATCGCTTATCTTATATAATGCTGCTACCAACTGAATGCATAAAGTTGTGACTAAGTATTATTGACTGAGTCAATAACAATTTATTTTGCACACTAACCATATTTATAACCGTTATTTTGCAAAATTATTAGGATTTAAGGAATTATGCATATTTACTTGATATTTTAGTGATTATGTGTAACCAATGAAGTATCCGTTAGTATACAGATTTACTAGGGATTATGTATATTAAATTATTTCTCATAATTACAGTGATACACACATGCATATATATATATATATATATATATATATATATATATATATATATATATATATATATATATGTGTGTGTGTGTGTGTGTGTGTGTGTGTGTGTGTTTGTGAGTGTCTTAACATCAATTTGCCCATGGTTAAATAAAACCGACAATAAAAGTCTAAAATATGTTAAGGATTTTGATCTATTATGACCTGACTTCCGGCTTTTATGATGTTGAAATATGAATGTTGATAGCTATGTTGAAATGGAATGTGTTGCATGAAAAACATAAATAAAATAGTAATACTTCTGTGTCATTGCAAATATGCTAACCATTATTACATTAATGTTAGATCCCAGTATACTTGTTCATATACTAAATAATAATTTCTATCCATGTGAATTGTTAATGGCTTAATTCTGTAAGATATATTTCCAATCGTCATAATATATTTGGATATATCGATATACACTAAAATGTGAAGAGCAGTAATGTTGCAAGAGATTGCAAGACAATCTATTAATAGACCAGAACCTCTCTATATTTCTCTCTCTACCTCTCTTACACACAGAATCTAACTTTATCTCTCTCACACACAAGGAATCTCTCTCTCTCACACTCTCTCTCACAGAAGGAATCTCTCTCTCTCTCTCTCTCTCTCTCTCTCTCTCTCTCTCTCTCTCTCTCTCTCACAGAACCTATTTATTTCTCGATCTCTTTCGGAGAATCTCTCTTCCTTTCTCTCTCACACACAGAATCTCTCTCTCTCTCTCTCTCTCTCTCTCTCTCTCTCTCTCTCTCTCTCTCTCTCTCTCTCTCTCTCTCAATGTACTTAAAATGAAATGCAAAAGTATTTTGCTAAATGATCTGGCTTAAACGTCATTGAGTTTTCCCAAAACAACAGTTTTCGAGTGAACTAATTCCACTTTTTTCTGCTTTTATATGAGCATTGGCCTTCATTAATGGTGATTATGGCATAGATTATGATAAGCATCTAAAGAATGATTTCTTTTGACGTTTTGGAAACGATTCTAATTTTAAAGCTAATATATGTCCAAGATGAAGGGATTTTATTTTCACGGTGATGTCTAGTATAGAAAATAATTATCGGAATTACTCTGTAGGAAAATTAGTCTAATTTACCTAGAAGAAGCTTTAATCCTATGGAAGTATTTAATTAATGAACACTGTGAATTTTTTCGTCAGAAATATTTAGAGTAAATAGTTAAAAATGTTCTCTTAATCCTCCTAAAGTTTTTGTTTACTAAATTGGAATATAATATATATATATATTCAAGAGATTAATTTTTTAAAATGTTTATCATGATCACATATGATTTTTCTAATCATAATTAAGTTCATATAAAATCA
>NC_090726.1:26790803-26793303 GCF_036898095.1 Palaemon carinicauda | reverse complement strand
ATTTACGATGTATATTTTCCAGTTGAATTGATCACCAGTGACTTGGTTTTCTACCCTTTTTATAAATTATTATAACGTTGAATATTTGCCTTTGTAAGATTTCTACAGAGAGAGTCAAAGTCAAAGTCAAAGTCAAAAACCTTTATTCCATTATAAAATGGTTATTCTGTTACATAACAATATAAATTATTTACATAAAATTCACAATAATTGGATTGTAAAAATTTAGGATATATATACATTCAAGTAAAATTTAAAAAATATTGCCTAAGTTTCTTTTTGAATAAATCAGTACTAACATTTGTACATTTTCTTATTTCCAGAGGTAGTTTGTTCCAGCAAGCTGGGCCCCTTATTGCCATTGAGCGTGAACCCAAATCAGTTCGATAGCTGTCTACATATAGATTTTCATTCTGTCTGGTTAATGCATTCCTACAGTTACCAACTGTAGGAAATGTGTATAGCCAGTTGGGATATTCTTTTCTCAAACTTTTAAAAACAAAAACACAAACATCGTACATACACTTTTCTTTTAATTTTATCCACTTTAATTGCTGGAGTGTTGGGGTGATGTGATCGTGTTTTTTCACCCCAATAACGGCTACTCTACCTGCAAAGTTTTGGATTTTTTGAGCTTTTTCCATATGCATATCATTAGTTGACCCCCATATCTTAATACAGTAGTTTATTACACTCAAGACCAGACTTTCCACAATAAAAGCTCGAGTAGTATCATCAAAGTAATCTTTTACTCTACTTAAATACATTAGAATGCCACTAACTTTTCTACCTAGCTCGTCAATGTGAGTACTGAATGTCATGTACCTGTCCATGTGTAGACCTAGATTTTTCACATGTTGACTTATCTTTACTTCATCACCATCGCATTTTATTATAATGTCATTTGGAATTTTGCTAATATATTGTGAGCTACCCACAAACATGCACTGTGTTTTGGTGGCATTTAATAATAGCCCTTTTCTTAGAAAATATTTCTTAATTTTGAGCAATATTAGTTCAGCCCTTTTTATCAAGCCATCTAAATTTTCTATTTGATCAGCCAAAAGAACTTGGGTGTCATCAGCGTAGAGAGAGAGAGAGAGAGAGAGAGAGAGAGAGAGAGAGAGAGAGAGAGAGAGAGAGAGAGAGAGAGAGAGAAATGAATCCTTTCATTATTGGAAAGCCAAAAAGAATAAAAAACATTCATAGTCAAGGACAAAAAAAATAAGCAGACACAGGCAAAGGAAAAAAAAAAACACAAACTCACATACACTGGTGGAAAGAGGTTAAACTTCCAAAAATCCATTACCTGGCACAAAGCGTGAATGGGGAGGCAGTGTTTCCGGCGCAAGTGCTTTAAGGCAACCATTTCCTGACCATAAAGGGAAAGAGATGTTTAATGGGGCGCATATGATAGAGCTCTAAAACACTCGTCTATTTCTTTTTGTTTTTGGTCCTGAAAATAATAGTTTTTGCTTCTAGTAGAGATTTTTGTTTATTTCATCTCAATGCACATAAGTTATATCATACCTGAGTGAAAAAAAAAATTAATTTAGCTGAAGGAAACTTCAAGTCATAAGTTATATGAAAATATCCTTTCTTGAATAAGTTATAATTTATTAATCTTTATATTCAGTAGAAAATCAAAATAAGAAATTCACTCTCACATGTTATCTATCACACACAGCAGGTGATAAACCCGTGGCCGTAACTTTTTTACCATTCGTTTTGTCACATTTAAGCTCATCACCACCACATTAAACATCTCTATACAAGATATAACATACGTCCTTATCTTTCACTCAATCATGGATATTCAGTAGTCTAGTGAAGGATACTGAAAATAGTATCATGCAGTATAAATTATGAGAGATTATAAGAGTATTAAAAATACATAAATATACACAAACGCTGAATATAATGTTCCTCTCATAGATCTCATAATGTAAATCGATAGATTTATTGTACAAAAAAGTACATGAGGCATTTGCTCCTCATAGCTATGAGATATGATCAAACATGAAATGAAGTGATGGCAACGCAAAGGTTAAGGACGGGATGCAGGAAGCATTAAGAAAATTTGGCACTGATATCTAGAAATGTATATTAAAGACATGATAATTGTCAATGCCATTGAGTCTATGGTAATGCTTGATAAGGAATGTGAGAATAAGGGAACCATCACGATGATATAATGTTGATATTAATAAATAGATCGCCACGAACACAAGGAGGAGTTAGCAAGGCTTACTAGTACTCAGTACCAAGGGCCCCACTTGACGTCACGGCACTTAATGTGGTAACTAACCATATCTTAATCCATCTTGGGATAGAAACGGCGTAAATGGAAATGTATATTTGAGTGTGAAAGTGGCTATTGAATTATAATGAAAAATAAAGTAATGTAATTTCATACAGAATCATTAGGAAAATATAATAATTTGATTGAGTGTATAAGAAATGTTAAAACTATTTTCATTGAAGGTCTGGGGCACTATGT
>NC_090726.1:26780803-26785803 GCF_036898095.1 Palaemon carinicauda | reverse complement strand
ATTTACTTTGAAAGTTTGGCAAGAAGTACAGGTTGGGACCCAATCCTTAGCACCCTTAGAAATGCTGTGCCAAATGAAGTTCGTCTTCAGCAGGTGTGCAGTAGAACAGCACGAGGGATGTGAAAGGCCGTGAAAGAAATCAAACACCTGTCGGCGCATGGGAGCAGGAATCCAAGGTCACGTTCTACCAGTACTGGCGTCACAGAGGAGGGGTGTGTTAGAGTCGTCGATGGGGATGTCTTCCCAACGGAGGAATATGCAGGATGTCCTACTTGCTTGATACTCAGGATCCTGTCGTTGGGCTTCAGCCAGAGCGTTGTAATCAAAATCCCAGTTGAATGGTAGCCAACATGTTTCTTGACAGGGCATCGGCAATGGGATTCATTTCCAAAGGACATGTCGAAGGGTGCAATTGTATTCAGCCACGGCGGATATATGTCGGCGTTGACGGGCGGCCCAGGCGTCAGACTGTCGAGTGAAGGTGTGCTCCAGAGGCATGTGGTCTGTTCGAAAGACAAAAGGCGTACCTTCTAAGAAATGGTGAAAGTGACAGAGATCCAAGTGCACCACCAGCAATTTGCGATCGAAGGTAGAATAACCCGATTCTGCCATGGACAGTTTTCTGCTGAAGAAGGCCAATAGGCAGGGCGAGCCATTGACCACCTGTTCGAGTAGTGCACCAATAGCAACTTCGCTAGCATTAGTTGAGAGAAGCAGAGGGGCATGTGGGATGGGAAAAGTGAGAGCAGCAGTGGTTGATAGGGCTTTTTTGCATTGTAGAAGGCCACTTCTTGAAGGTGACCCCACTTCAGGTCTTTTGGCTTGCCCTTGAGGGAGGCGAAGAGGGGAGCAAGAGTGGCGGCAATGGCTGGCAGAAACCGTTGATAATAGTTGATCATGCCTAAGAATTCCTGCAGAGCTTTGACGGTCGAAGGCGTGGGGAAGTTCTGAACGGCTGCTACCTTCTCAGGGAGGGGATGGACTCCTTCAGGAGTGATGCGGTTGCCTAAGAACGATACTTCGTTGGCGCCATAGGTACACTTGTCGTAACGGACTAAAAGGCCGTTTTGTTGTAGGCGGTCGAGCACAATGAGCAGGTGACGGAGGTGTTCCTCTTTTGAGGAAGAGAAAACAAGTATGTCGTCCCCTAAGATGCCATCTAATATGAAGGCCAAACCAGGAGTAATTGAAGGTGTATGTACCAAACAGAGTGGTGATGGCAGTCTTGGGAATGTGTTCTGGTTCATATGTACCTGATAAAACCCCTTCAGGAGGTCGAGCGTGGAGAAAAACTTCACTTTGTGTAGGTAGGAGGTCACGTCGGTGATGTTTGGGATGGTTTAGTGATCTAGTTCTGTTTGCATATTCAGGCGCCTATAATTCCCGCATGGACGGAGGGAGCCGTCTTTCTTCAGAACGATGTGTACGAGTGACGACCATGGGCTGGTGGCCTCTTGGCAAAGGCCCATTTCCGCAAACGTCTGTTTAGCGGCTGCCAATCGATCCCATGTCAAACGTCTGAATTTTGCGGAGACTGGGGGTTGCGTCGTCTTGATATGGTAATAAATATCGTGCTTGGCAGCAGCTGTGGGCGTTTGGCAAAGTTCTGGACTAAAAACTTCCGGGTACGACGTGAGGAGGTGGGCATAGGCCTCCATGGGCGCGCTGATGTGGAGAGCGAGGTTTGAGGGGGTGGGTTGAAGAGGTGTTGACAAGTATGAGTCTGCGTCTGCATCTGCGTCGGTGGGCAACATCGACCAGAAGGTGGAAATGAGAGAGGAAATCTCCACCGAGGATTGGCAATGTGATGTTAGCAACGAGAAATTAAATTTACCATTTTTCAAACGATAATATGAGGTTCTCGTACCCAAGGTGGGTATCGCAGATCCGTTGGCAGCTACCAGGCGGACGTCGGCCGACGAAGATAGACTACGTCGTGTCCTGAAGAGTTCCCTTGGAAAAGAGAACAAGCACCCGTGTCTACCAAAAATCACATGCCCGTTCCTGCATCATGTAAAAAGAGAAGATTAGAAACACGGGAGGCCACCGCAAAGAGCGATGGCCTACTTACACGTTTTTTGCCCACTGACAGTCCTCGGCACATTTCTTCGCGGCTGCCCAGAATCTGTAGTGGTATTAGCAAAATTGTGGCCGATGGGCAGCAGTAAGTGGATGTAGAAGTCATTGGTTGGGGTGCGATCCAGTGGTGGGTGATGGGTGGCTTTGTCGCTGCTCCGGCACGTCACGGTGTAAGCGTGTATGTCCCATGGCATTCACGTCAGTTTTGGTTGACTTTGAATAGGCGTCCTCTTCGTCAGGAGTGGAGGCGTTGATGGAGGTCTTGAAGGTCGTGAAGTGGCTGTCCATAAGGGCATCAGCTTTGGTCATCAAGTCCTTTATGAATAAACTATCGACATCCCGTATGGCAGCGCGTACAGGTTCGGGTAAACGGCGTACCAAAAGGGCACGAAGTAGGTTCACATAACGAGGAGAGCCGTCTACGGCTGGTTACAGTTGAACGATACTGGTCATTTCCCTGAGAGCGAGCGAAGCCCTTTGGTCCCCCAACTGTTTTTGAGAGAGATGAAAAAGCTTTGCTATATGGGCGGGTGGCGACGGCGATACTGCTGCAGAAGGTATGTTTTGAGGGCGTCATACACTATTGGGGTGTCTCCTTGTTCACAAAGACAGTTGGATATTTCCGGAAAGGTGTCCTTGGGTATCGCTGCGAGAACATAATCTGCTTTGGTGGTTAAGCGAGTCACGCTCTTGATGCAGAACTGGACTTCTGAGCACTGAAACCAAGCAAACGCCTCTCCGCTGGCGAACGGCGAAAGTTTCAATGGGGCGGCGCCAACTTCCCTGGAGTCCGCCATAGTACCAATGACGGGGAGGGGGGATGGAAGGCAGGAGGAGCGAGCCAACTTCTGGGGTCACCTATGTGACGGGCCGAGAGAGGCTCTGACTAAGAAGTCAGAATGAAAGCAGCTGAGTAACATTATTACTGGCAAAAAGGACGTAAGAAAATAACAGGCAATTTCATGTTCAACCGACAACCGGTTCTGTAACAGCTAACGGTGGGAAAATCAGACCTGTTTATTCAGGTCCCTGTCAGTGGGAGAGGAGAGTGAAGATACAGCGCATAATACACTCAAAAAGAAAGAAATGTCGTTATTATGTACGATCGTGTGACACACGGTTGGTACAGCAGCTCTTCCAGGAGGACACTCTACTCCTTGTTCCTTATTCTTTGGTAGTGCCATATCCTCTGTGCCTTGGTCTTCCAGTGTCTTGGGTTAGAGTTTTCTGTCTTGATGATACACTCAGGTAAACTATTCTATCTTATTTTTCTTATTTTTTTTTAAGTTTACATAGTTTACACATGAAAGATCCATTTTAATGAATTTAATGCTCATGAGTTTTTCATTCAAACTGTTCTTTGATTTTATCTTTTTTTGAAGATTATTTATATCTCTGTTCCTTCCCTCAGTTGATAATTTTTTTTCAAATTATGTTACTAGTTTAGTATATATATATATATATATATATATATATATATATATATATATATATATATATATATATATATATATATATATATATATATATATTAAAAAACCGTTCCGGGAGCTGTTTTTTAATCATTGATACCTTTTACATCAGTTTCCCTAGTTCCTAAAGATAGGTATTTGGGTTTTTTTGCCATATAGATATTGCAAGATTACAATATATGATGGTAAAAAATTGCGTTTCTTTCGAAAAAAAATATGCAAAAGAATCTTAATTTTTTTTTTATTTTCCACTTTCCATATCAGGTAAAACAATTGAATGCACATGATAAAAGATAAAGAAACACTTTTGTAGCTACCTTATTAGAAAAGTGTGTGACTGGACGAAATAAAAATCATCCAGGATGAATTGGGGAAGCGAGAAGAAAAGATTTAGTATAGCCTTTAACAGCTATATATTCAGTTATTGCTTTTCTTCTTTACTTTAGAACGAAAAGTCCATTCAAAATTAATCTTTACATTCGGTATATATGAAATTTCCAGACGCAAATGCGTCGAAATAGTTTTTCCATGTCATGGATGTGATTTAAGAAAACTGAGATACTCTTCAGCACAACGAAGGTCTTGGACAGAATGTTTGGCTCAGTCTGAATGTTGATTTACTTCTGTTGAAGTTCTTTAATACGAATCCATTTCAAGAACAGTTCCCTTTTTAACATCTTGCCTTTGCAACCAACGCAGTACCTAAAATCAACCTTCTATAAAATAAGTAGGAAAAAATGATGTAGTTAATTTGTGAAATAACGGCTATAAAGGTGGTTATTACGTGTTAATAATACCCAATATTATTGACTTGTATATACCTATCAACTATATTGCCGAAAGGTTAATTACAGCGGGCACCATGGTCGTTTGCTCAAATATCTTTTTCATCTTTGACTATTTACTGCAGTCACCTTTCTTTTCGCCTTTTATAAATCACTAACTATTGTGTGTCTTGATTTTTACCCTTTTTATTATTACTGCTTTGTTTCAACAGTTGTATTTTATGATTTTTTGTTTAAAGGTTTAAAGGCCGCTTATGAATGGTAGAGGCAAGGGACAGTGACATTGCCCTATCAAGCAGGACATTGCCTTAGAGACTGACTATAAATGCATAAGATCAGCGCCCAAGCCTCCTCTCCATCCAAGGTAGAACCAAGGAGGGCCAGGCAATGGCTGCTGATGACTCGGTAGATAGACCTATAGGCTCCCCAAACTCTCACATCCTTAGCTCACTAGAATGGTGAGGTTGCAGCGACTGAAGGAACTAACAAGTTTGAGCGGGACTCTAACCCCAGACTGGCAATCACCAGGCAGAGACGGTACCACCTCGGCCACCAAATTTAATTTTTTTTATTGGATATCATGTATCTCTCGACGTGTTTATTTGCTTCATAAATAGATTGAAGTATTTAAAATAAATCTTAGGCACATAAGCAACAACGGAAC
>NC_090726.1:26765803-26770803 GCF_036898095.1 Palaemon carinicauda | reverse complement strand
ATGTAGGACCTTATCCAAAGACCATGAGATGGGCTTTGGTGGTAGTGCAAGCCTAAGCCTTGCACATGACTTCGGAATATTATTAAAGATTTCATTCGACAAATCTACTTGAATGGCATACAGAAGAGGTCTAGTCAAGACAGATTTGCACATAGTTATCGTGTTGGCCGCCAGGCCTTGATTATGAAGGTGGACAAAGAAGGAGACAGAAATTCATAGAAATTTTTTTTCGGTCCTTTTGCTTTAACAAAAGCAACCCACTTTTTCCAAGAAGGATCATATTGTCTTCTCGTTGACTTAGACTTGTATTCTTCTAAGAATTCTATATTGCCTTTTGAGATCCCAAATCTTTTCCTAACCACTAGGGCAAGGAAATCATAAAATGAAGGGTTCGGGTTCTCCGTGATAAATCAAAGGCAATCAACTTCTGAACCCTCTGACATAGTCCTGGGTTCAAAACTAGGGCCAGCCTCAGCTTCAGTTTTTTTCACTAAAGAGGACAAATTGCTCCTGGGCTACTTGGGAGCCAATAGAGCTACTCCCCCTTGGCAGGATCTCAACATGTTGAGGACCTTCAGTAGGTGATTGGATAGGATGAACCAGGATATCTGAGTCCATCCCTTCTATACCAGAGACATGATGTCTGTTAACTTCACTAGAGGGTCCTCGTATGGGGCTACATATCGAGGTAGTTTCTTGAGGACGCTCATGATGAAGAGGTCGATTTGCAGTTCTGGGACTTGATCCCATCTGGTATGGAATAGGTCTGCGTCCGTGGACCATTCTAACCTTATCGGCTTAAGCCCAAATAGAGCATCCACTGTCACATTGTGGATCTATTGTATATGAACTGCTGACAGGTGCCATCCCTTTAAGTAAGGGATGGTTAACGTCACCTATATCGTATGAGACATTTTCTAGCATTGTCGCTTCGGTGTCCCAGATCAATCGAAGGAAGTCTGATCTGCATGGAGAGAGCTTCCCCACTCATGACAGGATCAACATGGTCTTGGGACTTTCGGACTTTAACCTTTGTTAGAGAAGCGATTAAGGAAAGACCTAAATTGGTCTTTTTAGATCTCTTCAAGAGTTTGATGCGTACTGGAGAGAGTTCAGAACTCCTCCTTGTTAGCGTCTTGGAAATCTGACTGATTAATCGAATCTCTTGACCAACCTTACAATCTCCTTTTATATTCCCATGGGAAAGGAGAGTTGGTGTGACCACAGACTTCAATGATTTTTCAGCCATTGAAACCTTTGAGCTGGAGAGAATTGAGACTTCTTGAGGCTTATCTTGTATCCGCGATGTTCCGGGAACCGGTTCATCTCCTTGGATGCTCATAGACCAGCCACTTTGGGTGCTGCCCACCCCAGCTTCTCGTCCAGGTACATTGGTGCCTGAACCATTTCTAGACTTGGTTTTTGCGTGACTAAGTCTGCCAATCCTATAAAGATATTTAGGACTGTGTTTAGTCCGACACGTATCTTTCCTAGGATATACGTTACCTTCTGTAACTTGAATCCTAGATAGGAGGGGATGGGGTGATTGACTGGAAGTTTCCAAGGGACATTTTTCAGGCCTGACAAGACTACAAACACCCCTTTTTGAAACAGGGTCCATATGTTCAGAAGGATTAACATTCTGAACTCGCTGTTTTATTTGAACTTGTTGAGTGGCAACAAGTCCAGAATGACTCTGAGATTTCTTGAGTCCTTCCCGTGAACACCAAAAAGCCTTCCCTGGAATACGATGGACTATTGTTTCCTTACCACCTGTATGCTCTAGAGCTCTTAGGTATACTCCTCCAGGAAGGTTTTGGATTGTAGGAGGAGTTAAGGAAATGATGGTGGAGACATTTCTACTTCCCCTCGTAGTCCCGTCTTGATTAGACCTTGGACCCAAGGATCGAAGGTCCAATGATCCTGAAGGAACCTCCCTCCTACCAGAAGAATCTCTATGCTTCGAATGATCAGTAAGATTAAATTTTTGACCACCTGCCTGTGGCATCGTGGTCGTTGCAGCTGCCTGATGTTGTTGAACAGCCCGAGGTATATTTCAGGACTTTCCCGTCTTCCTTTTAGGTTGGGGACCCACAACTATGAAAGACTTTCTCTTTGAAAGGATGCCCCACTTTTGGAGAAGACCTACGTTCTCCGTGGTGGCATTCTTAATCACTTCCCTAACTACCTCGTCTGGGAAGAGGTCTTTACCCCAGATGTTGGAAGATATTAGCTTCCTTGTTTCATGTTTCACTGTTGTGTCAGCGAACACAAACTCCCTACATGCTCTCCTAGCCTTCATAAAGGCGTAAAGGTCTTTCACTAAGGTAGCCATATGTATTTTGGCTAAGACCATGAGCATGTCTGGGGTACTTTGATGGAGTGAACACAACTCTATGTAGTTTTGTAGAGATAGGGAGGCTGCAAGTCTCTCCGTTGTCTCTTGTTCATTATACAAGAGAAACTCGGATAGTTTAGGGAGAACTTTGTTAAACTGTCGAATAGCAACATCCGCATCTAATCTTCCTACTGAAAAAGTTAAATGGACTTCCTTCCAGTCCTTCTCCTGTCTGGGAAAGGCTAGTGACAGAGGCGAGTGCAGGACATGGCCTACCTGCCTCCACTGCCTTGGCAACAGATTTAAATGCCTTCCCCATAAAGGGGAATGAAATTGAAGCAGGAGCAAGAAAGGAAGGGTGCCGGTTACCCAGTGTGAATACCTTCGACACCGAGTAACCAGCCTTTTTCAGGCTACTTGACAGAATAGCCTGTGCCTTATCATGGTCGAGAATCATGACTTCCTTCGAATTCGTTCCTTTTCTTGATTTTGGTTCATACTTCAGTCGAACAAAACAATTAGGAAAAGCGTCAAAGCTTGGCCAAAATTGGATTTTGTCCAAAGAAACTGCTCCCATCTTCTCCGAGATGTAGAGTTTGCTATTTAAAATCGTCATCAGCTCCGTAAACCTCCAGGGATTGGTTTTGGAGCATGTCGGGAGGTCTTGATCCATGGGTCATTTGTATGACCCTTGGGAAGCGACCAGTGGACCTTTACTAGCCTCTATCTTGCATTCTACTTCCTGCTTTTCATGTTGTTTGGGAAAGCTCTCTAATAGATTATTCACTTGGGCCCATAATAGGTCCGTTCCCTCTAATAGAGGGGTAGAAGATAAAGATGTCAACGTCAATGGCTCTAGAGCCAGCATAGGCGGAAACAATTCCGACACAACATTTTTCCCTTCTTCCCATGGGCACTTCCTGCCCTCCTTCCCAAAGGCTATCTGGCCGTCGGGAGATGTAATTGGTCCCTGGGGCACCACTATTTCCTTACTTGCCTTCGGAAATAGTAGCTTACGCATCCTATCATTAGGTAGGTAAGGTGCCGGAGAGATTTTCTGGAAGCGTCTCACCCAGTTGCGTAATTTGTCCCGAGCTGTATCCCTAATCTCTGTAGACTTGGGATTCTCGAAACCCTCGGACATTAAGGTCCGACATGCATTGCAAACCTGCGGGCTACAATAATGTAGGGATTCGGAAATAATATTGCAGTGGGCATGAAACCTGTAAGTATTATGACCGTAAAAACACTTAACTTACTCTTGATCTTGCAGAAGACTCCAGCACAAGTCATCTGGTGTTCCTTCTGTAAAGAAAGGAGAAAAGAATGAGTATATAATTGATTATCTCACTGATAATCAATATGCAAAAGTAATTTTCTAACAAATTAGCTTAGGACAGTAAGCTATAAAGGGATAGTAGGAGACACATACTTGTGTATCCTAGGCAAGCAACTGCTGTTACCTCCCCTCAGTGTTAGCTATAAGGAGATTCCTCTACCAAGGTAACTCAAACTAAAAGGTTTTTAACCCCTAGGGGTAGAAAAGTGTATAAGTCACTGTCCCTTTTTATTCCTAACACTGTGGGGTAAGGATGACTGATTCCTCAATCAGAATATTGAAGAAATACTATTCTTTCAATATAGGAGCGGTACTAGTAGAAGCTTGCCAAGGGTACCCAAGATATGTTAGAAATAACTACTGTATAATCATACTATAGTTTTCTATTTGCAGCATATGCTATGTTGCAAATTACTGGCTACTGTATAATTATATATAATATAGTTTAGCCAGCGTGCTGCCTTTGTGGCAAGCATCTGATGGCATGGTCCAGCTAGCATGACACCAACTGGACTAAGAAAAATAAAAGACATATTTGTGCATCCCACCCAACCTATTTGCTGTGACCTCCCTTAAAAAATTAAATCATAGAGTTTCTTGATCAGGGAGACTCAAGATAAGGGTTCTACCCTTTAAAGGTTAGGAGTGTAATACCCCAGCCCTTTAAATATTTAATATTGTAAGGTAATCTAAAAAACTGATTTTTTAATCAGAATATTGAAGAAGTTATATTCTTTCAATATAGGATTGGGCTCAGCAAATACCTGGGAAGGCATACCCTAGATATATTGGAAATAACTACTAGTATAATATATACAGTAGTTTTCTATCAGCAGTATATCTTATACTGCAAATATACTGACTACCTGTATAAACATATACTGTAGATCAGACTACATGTCGCCGGCATAGCTAGTTCATTCCGGCACATCCAGAATGATAGCTAAAAGAGAGAGAGAGATAGCATGGAGTGAAGGGTACCTATTACTGTGTATGTATACAGTAATTAAGGATGTAAAGTCTAATTTTACTGCCTTTCTCCAGAAATAAGGTTCAAATGGAAGGGGAGAATGTAACATTCAGGCTTCCATCCAGCCACAGTACTATTGCCGGCTAGGTCCTGGCGACACGCTGCCGGCAGGCTAGCCTCCGGCAGTACTAGTACAGTCAGCATGCTGCCGGCTGAGTCAGCACCAATCTGTGCCGGTCTGGCCGGCGGTACTCCGACAATAGAACTTTTGGCTAGCAGTTCAAGGGAGAACTGAAGAACCTTAGAGACAGAAGGGACTTCTCATTCACAGCCATCATGATTGCCGGCATCGT
>NC_090726.1:26748622-26758622 GCF_036898095.1 Palaemon carinicauda | reverse complement strand
TATATATATATATATATATGTATATATATATATATATATATATATATATATATATATATGTATATATATATATATATATATATATATATATATACATATATATATATATATATATATATATATATATATATATATATATGTATGTATGTATATAATATATATAGTGTGTGTTTGCATATATATATATATATATATATATATATAAATATATATATATATATATATATATATATATATATATATATATATATATATATATATATATATATATATGTATTTATATATGTATGTATGTATATATATATATATATATATATATATATATATAAATATATATATATATATATATATATATATAAATATATATATATATATATATATATATATATATATATATATATATATATATATATATATATATATATATCTATAAATATATATATATGGATATATATATATATATATATATATATATATATATATATATATATATATATATATATATATATATATATATATATATATATATATATTTTTCAAATGACTCTAATTCCATTTCATGTGAAATTGAGTTTCAAGTCATATTATTTTTTTTAGAAACTTTCTTCTGCTCTCTCTCTCTCTCTCTCTCTCTCTCTCTCTCTCTCTCTCTCTCTCTCTCTCTCTCAGTGGAGCATCACATGATAAGACGAACTTCAAAAGCATTTTACCATCCGTCGTAAACATCACACAAAAATATATATACTTTGTGACGGGCCGAGAGAAGGTTGTGACTCAAAGGCAGGTTGAAAGCAGTTGAGTAAATTTATAATAGAACACTCTCCTTTATATACAAAAGCTCAAAGCAACAAGGAATTTCATGTTTGAAAAACAGACACTGTTACAGAGGAAAAAAGCAGACATGTTTAACCCTGGATAGGTACGCTCCTCGGACACCCCTTTAAGGGTATACTCGGACGCGAACGACCCCGACGCCAAAAAAAATTCTTGAAAAATCAGTTTTTCCAGTAACCTCCTTTTTTCTTTTGCCAAAAAAATATTCAATGAATGCTTAAAACAACTGTAAAGATAAATACTACTCATCTGCAGAAAAACTATTTATTATAAATATTTTAAAAAATTAAGTAGAAAAAAAAGACCTGACATAAAAATTCATAAAAAAAAAGTTTATACATATATACACAAATCCTTTTAGGAATTGATTCTTGAATGTTTAGGACACATCTTGATGTATTTTGGATGAAGTCAGACCCATGGAGGTGAAGATCTGAAATGAGAAAAAAAGGGTAACTTTTTTTGGCCAAAATAATTTGTCCAAATTTCATGAATTTTTTTGGGTACCCAAATGAAATAGGAAGTGGCTAATTTTTTTAGGGAATAAACATATGTTATCCTAAAATATAAATATGTAAAAAAATCTTCATTATTTTGTAAATTACATTTATATCAGGGGCCATATCTAAAGGTAATTTTTTGAGTACTTAGAAATTTCGTAAAAAAATACATATATTTAATATATAATATGATATTTATGCAGGTAAAAATATACCAAAATATCACAAATTCTATAGGGAACAAGAATATATATAGATAGGGCAACTTACGCTTCGGATATGTCCACAAAATGGCCGCCAACCACACTGACTCAGACTCCCTAATCTGCCACTTGAAATGTAGGAAGGGTATGTCAATTTCAAGGTGTTATTTACTAATCTAATTATTATTGGATATGCATAAAAATTCTATGGTGGGTTGCTGGATAATTGTCGATTATTTTACGACTATAAAATTAAAATTCTGACCCAAAAAAATTTTTTTGAAGGGAAATAAAATCGAAAAAAAAAATGTAAAATATAATATTTTAGCTAAAAAAATTTGATGATATTCAATCAAAAAAGAAGTAAACAAAATTTTCCGACAAATAAACATCTAGAGGAATCATTACTCTGTGATAGTTCCTTAGTACGTAGTAATTTTGAAAGAATTGGGAAAAAACGAAAAAATGGCAATCACCGGAAAATCGAACACATACCTATATATACGCCATATCTGGCTAAAAAAAAGATAGGCATGGGTAGCCAGATCATCTAGAAACACTTTCCAACACTATAAAAATATAAGTTTTGCGACACTACTTGCCAATTCCTTACGGTAACACGACTAAGCAAAAAAATGCAAAACAAATAAAAAGGGGCACTCGCGGAAAAATGGCTAACATTCTAATAAACGGCATTTCAGAAAAAAAAAATTCAGCCACGTACTAGGCAAACCATCAAGGCACATTTTCCGACAAATAAACATCTAAATGAATCATTACTCTGTGATAGTTCCTTAGTACGTAGTAATTTTGAAAGAAATGGGAAAAAACGAAAAAAAGGCAATCACAGGAAAATCGAACACATACCTATATATACGCCATATCTGGCTAAAAAAAAAAAGATAGGCATGGGTAGCCAGATCATCTAGAAACACTTTCCAACACTATAAAATTATAAGTTTTGCGACACTATTTGCCAATTCCTTACGGTAACATGACTAAGCAAAAAAATGCAAAACAAATAAAAAGGGGCACTCGTGGAAAAATGGCCATTCTAATATACGACATTTCAGAAAAAAAAATTTCAGCCACGTGCTAGGCAAACCATCAAGGCACATTTTCCGACAAATAAACATATAAATGAATCATTACTCTGTGATAGTTCCTTAGTACGTAGTAATTTTGAAAGAAATGGGAAAAAACGAAAAAATGGCAATCACAGGAAAATCGAACACATACTTGTATATACGCCATATCTGGCTAAAAAAAAAAAATAGGCATGGGTAGCCAGATCATCTAGAAACACTTTCCAACACTATAAAAATATAAGTTTTGCGACACTACTTTCCAATTCCTTACGGTAACATGACTAAGCAAAAAAATGCAAAACAAATAAAAAGGGGCACTCGCGGAAAAATGCCCAACATTCTAATATACGGCATCTCAGATAAAAAAAAAAAAGACATGCACGTGTTAGCCCAACCATCAAGGCACACTTTCTAACACATAAACATGAAAAAAAAATCAATAATATACGGCAATTCCTTACTACGTAGTAAATTTTTACAAATATTGAAAAAAAAACAGAAATTGGCAACCGCAGTTAAATACCCAATATACCAATAACTACGTCGTATCTGACAAAAACAAAATCACGCATGGGTAGCCAGATCATCTAGACACACTTTCCAACACTAAAAAAGCAAAAGTTTTACGACACTATTTGGCAATATCTTACGGAAAAATGACTTGGCAAAAAAATGAAAAAAAATGAAAAAGGGGCACTCGCGGTAAAATGCCCGACATTCTAATAAACGGCATCTCAGATAAAAAAAAAGACATGCACGTGTTAGCCCAACCATCAAGGCACACTTTCTAACACATAAACATGAAAAAAAAATGAATAATATACGGCAATTCCTTACTACGTAGTAATTTTTACAAATATTGAAAAAAAACAGAAATTGGTAACCGCAGTTAAATACCCAATATACCAATAATTACGTCGTATCTGACAAAAACAAAGTCACGCATGGGTAGCCAGATCATCTAGACACACTTTCCAACACTAAACAAGCAAAAGTTTTACGACACTATTTGGCAATATCTTACGGAAAAATGACTTGGCAAAAAAATGAAAAAAAATGAAAAAGGGGCACTCGCGGTAAAATGGTCCTCGTGGTGATGAACGAGATTTTAACTAAAAAAAAATCATGCACATGGTAGCCAAACAATCCACCAAGACTTTCCACAACTGATAACCTATACAAGTTGCACCATTCTACGACAATTTCATAATACGTAATAACTTTGATAATTATGCAAATTACCTTAGAAGGGTAAACTCAGTCGCGCTCGACCCCGACGCGTCTCAGAAATCGGGGAAGGAGTACAGCTACAGCAATGCACATCTGGACACTACTAGAGCGTGTAGGGGAGACACCTCCTGCAGGTCGATCACCCACAAATTCAGTCACGGGGGTGAGTCACGTGAGAAAAACCTGTTTTTTTTTGACGCTTGGGGTCGCGAACGACCCATCGTACCTATCCAGGGTTAATCTGGTTCATTCTAGTGCTAGGGAAGAGCGAAGATACATGCATAATATATACACAATATGAACTATGTACGATCATGTGACACACGGTTGGTAAATGGCTCCCCCAAAAAAATTATATACTGTGCATGTTAAATAGGGCGCCCTGATCTAGAGAGGCGAACTGTAGGCGGGTCATCTGGCAGGAGATAAGCAGGTTTGAGACGATCAATGGAGACCCAGTCTTCTTTGCCGCGAATGTTTAGTAAGAATGCTTTCGGACTGCGTCGGATCACAAGGAAAGGGCCCGTAGAAGGGGGCGTTAGCGGTGGCTTGCTAGTGTCGTTGCACAGGAAGACGTGCGTTGCAGAGTGCAAGTCTGTCGGTATGTGATGCTTCGCTGGCGGCTTGTAAGTCTGGCGGCATGAAGTTAATTTTCCCACGACCTGACGTATGCGCTGGAGATCGTCAGAAGAGATTGTAGAAGGAAAAACTTCAGCAGGGACGACCAACAGATCGCCATACACCATTTCAACTGCCGAGACGTCGAGGGTATTTTAAGGAGTGGTCCTTAGTCCTAGAAGGACCCAGGGAAGCTGAGTAAACCAGTTGGAATCCTTGCAGTGGGACATCAAAGCTGCTTTGAGGGTGCGATGAAAACGTTCAACCATTCTATTGGCAGCAGGGTTGTAGGCCGTTGTTTGATGTAGGGTGATGCCAAGGAGATTCGCTAAGGATCTCCACAATTGAGAGGTGAAAGTGGTACCTCTATACGAAGTAATATGCTCAGGGACACCAAATCTTGCAATCCATCCTGAAAGCAAGGCAGATGTACATGAGGCGGAAGTTGCAGTTTCCATGGGAATGACTTTAGGCCACCGAGCGGAGTGGTCGATGACGGTGAACAGGTAACGATGTCCTTGTGATGTGGGTAGGGGACCTACAACATCGACGTGAATGTGTGCAAAACGACGCTGAGGTTGAGGAAAGGTGCCCACTCCTGAATCCGTGTGTCGATGTAATTTGGAAGTTTGGCAAGAAGTATAGGCGCGGACCCAATCCTTAGCATCCTTAGAAATGCCGTGCCAAATGAACTTCGTCTTCAGCAGCTGTGCAGTAGAACAGCACGAGGGATGTGAAAGGCCATGAATGAAATCAAACACCTGCCGGCGCATGGGAGCAGGGATCCAAGGTCACGGTCTGCCAGTATTGACGTCACAAAGGGTGGTGTTGGAGTCTTCGAGGGGGAAGTCTTCCCAACGGAGGGACGTGCAGGATGTCCTACATGCTTGATACTCTGGATCCTGTCATTGGGCTTCAGCCAGGGCGTTGTAATCCAATCCCAGTTGAATGGCAGCCAACGTGTTTCTTGACAGGGCATCGGCAACGGGATTCATTCTCCCAGGGACGTATTGAAGGGTGCAATTGTATTCAGCCACGGCGGAGAGATGTCGGCGTTGACGAGCGGACCAGGCGTCAGACTGTCGAGTTAAGGCGTGCACCAGAGGCATGTGGTCTGTGCAAATAACGAAGGGCGTACCTTCTAAGAAATGGCGAAAGTGACGGACAGCCAAGTGTACCGCCAGCAATTCGCGATAGAAGGTAGAATAACCCGATTCTGCCTTGGACAGTTTTCTGCTGAAGAAGGCCAGTGGGCGGGGCGAGCCGTTGACCACCTGCTCGAGTACTGCACCAATAGCGACGTCGCTGACATCGGTGGGGAGACGGAGAGGGGCATGTGGGATAGAAAAAGTGAGAGCCGCAGCGGTTGATAGGGCCTTCTTTGCATTGCAGAAGGCCGTTTCTTGAAGGGGACCCCACTTCAGGTCTTTTGGCTTGCCCTTGAAGGAGGCATAGAGGAGAGCAAGAGAGGCGGCAATGGCTGGCAGAAAACGGTGATGATAGTTGATCATGCCCAAAAATTCCTGCAGAGCTTTGACGGTCGAGGGCGCGGGGAAGTCCTGAACAGCTGCTACCTTCTCAGGGAAGGGATGGACTCCTTCATGAGTGATGCGGTGCCCTAAGAATGACACTTCGTTGGCGCCAAAGGTACACTTGTCGTACCGGACTACAAGGCCGTTTTGTTGCAGGCGGTCGAGCACGATGCGCAGGTGACGGAGGTGTTTCTCTTTTGAGTAGGAGAACACAAGTATGTCGTCCACATAACATACACAGAAAGGGAGGTCCCCTAAGATGCCATCCATGAGACGTTGAAAAGTGGCCCCAGCATTACGAAGGCCAAAACAGGAGTAATTGAAGGTGTATGTACCAAACGGAGTGGTGATGGCGGTCTTGGGGATGTCTTCTGGGTTCATAGGCACCTGATAATACCCCTTCAGGAGGTTAAGCGAAGAGAAAACCTTCGCTTTGTGCAGGTAGGAGGTCACGTCGGCAATGTTTGGGAGGGGGTAGTGATCCGGTTCTGTTTGCATGTTCAGGCGCCTGTAATCCACGCACAGACGGAGGGAGCCGTCTTTCTTCAGAGCGATGTGTAAGGGTGACGACCATGGGCTGGAGGCCTTTTGGCAAAGGCCCATTTCCTCCATTTCGGCAAACGTCTGTTTGGCGGCTGCCAATCGTTCCGGTTCCAGACGTCTGAATTTTGCGAAGACTGGGGGTCCCGTCGTCTTGATATGGTGATAAATACCATGCTTGGCAGGAGCGAAGTTCTGGACGGAAAACTTCCGGGTACGACATGAGGAGGTGGGCGTAGGCATCCGTGGGTGCGCTGATGTGGAGAGCGAGGTTGGAGGGGCCGGGTTGAAAAGGTGTCGACAAGTACGAGTCTGCGATGACCAATCGTCAGTGGGCGACATCGACCAGAAGGAGGAAATGAGAGGGGAAATCTGCACCGAGAATTGGCAATGTGACGTCATCAACGAGAAACTTCCAATTAAATTTGCCGGATGCAAACGATAATGTGAGGTTCTAGTAACCGTAGGTGGGTATCGCAGATCCGTTGGCAGCTACCAAGCGGACGTCGGCTGACGTAGACTGACTACGTCATGTCCTGAAGAGTTCCCTTGGCAAAAATCGCACGCCCGTTCCTGCATCATGTAAAAAGAAAAGATTAGAAACACGGGAGGCCACCTCCATGAGCGATGGCCTACCTACACGTTTTTTGGCCAGTGACAATCCTTGGCACATTTCTTCGTGGTTGCCCCGAATCTGAAGTGGTAGTAGCAAAACTGTGGCGAATGGGAGGTAGTGAGTGGCTGTAGAAGTTGTTGGTTGGGGTGTGAACGAGTGGTGGGTAGTGGGTGGCTTCATCGCCGCTTCGGCACGTCACGGGGTAGGCGTGTATGTCCTATGGCATTCACGTCAGCTTCGGGTGACGTGGAATAGGCGTCCTCTTCGTCAGGGGTGGAGGCGTTGATGGAAGTCTTGAAGTAGCTGTCCATAAGGGCGTCGGCTTTGGTCATCAAGTCCTTTTTAGGTAAACTATCGACATCGGATATGGCAGTGCGTATAGGTCTGGGTAAATGGTGTATCCAAAGGGCAGAGCTGTCTGCGGCATGTTGCAGGCGAGCGATACTGATCATTTCCCTGAGGGCGAGCGAAGCCCTTTGGTCCCCCAACGGTTGTTGCGAGAGCTGAAAAAGCTTTGCTATATGGGCGGCTGGCAACGGCGAGTACTGCTGCAGAAGATATGTTTTGAGGGCTTCATACGCTATTGAGGTGTCTCCTTATTCACAAAGCCAGTCGGATATTTCTGGGAAGGTGTCCTCGGGTATCGCCGCGAGAACATAATCTGCTTTGGTGGTTGAGCAAGTCACGCGTTTGCTTGGTTTCAGCGCGCAGAAGTCCTGTTTCGCATTAAGCGAAACGGGACTTCTGCGCGCTGAAACCAAGCAAACGCCTCTCCGCTGGCGAATGATGAAAGTTTCAATGGGGGAGTCGCAGCAATAACTTCCGTAGAGTCCTCCATGGTACCAACGATGGAGGGGCGAGGGGGGGTGGAAGGCGGAAGGAACGAGTCGACTTCCGGGGTCACCAATGTGATGGGCCGAGAGAAGGATGTGACTCAAAGGCAGGTTGAAAGCAACTGAGTAAATTTACTATAGAACACTCTCCTACATATTCAAAAGCTCAAAGCAACAAGAAATTTCATGTTTGAAAAAAAGACACTGTTACAGAGGAAAAAAGCACACATGTTTAATCTGGTTAATTTTAGTGCGAGGGAAGATCGAAGATACAAGCATAATATATACACAAAATGAACTATGTAAGATCATTGTGACACATGGTTGGTACAACTAGAATCCTCACCATATTTTACCTTTTCACTCGATACACCATCTCTGGCGGTGACCTTACTTTTATTTTGTGAAACATCATCTTCTTTTCACCTCTTTTTTTTTCCCCTTTCTCTGCTATTCATATCATATATGGTACATAAATGTCGTACAATATTGACATTTTTGGGGTGTTCTATACTGAAGGTCCCCAACTTACAAACGTCCGACTAACAAACATTCGGAGGGACAAACACAAATCCAACTGAAAATAACAGTGATAATATAAAGAATTACTGTCATAAAACAACACTATACCACTTGAAGTAAGCAAAACAAAATTTTCTATTCCATATTAAACCTGACTATTTGTTGACTTTTCTAGCTGGTAATCATAGGCATGGGTTTCAGGTTAGGCCTGCATTACCGCCAAAATATTACTCACACATATACACACGCACACACACACACACACACACACACACACATATATATATATATATATATATATATATATATATATATATATATATATATATATATATATATAAATTTCTACCTCATACTTGGGATCGAACGCTAGCGCCTTCTAATGAAAGGCCAGGTCGAAACCAACCATGCCACGAAAGGCCATAAAAGGAAATCGGAACCTGACGCGCTAACTAGCTGTCCGAGGATTTACCTGGCGAGACATCAGTCTCTTACCAGCGAGTTTTACCCGATTTCCCCGGCCCACCACGTGACACCATTGATAGTAATTCATTCAAATTACCCCTAATGAGTCAATATGGATAAATATCAACACAACATCGTGTTCAAATAGAAATAAATTTCTACCTCATACTTGGGATCGAACGCTAGCCCCTTCTAATGAAAGGCCAGGTCGAAACCAACCATGCCACGAGAGCCCATAAAAGGAAATCGGAACCTGACGCTAACTCGCTGGTAAGAGACTGATGTCTCGCCAGGTAAATCCTCGAACTAATTATAATTAGTAAAAGTATCATTCTTTATTATTCAAGTAGACCCATGTACAAGGGAGCAACTGTGCACATTCTTCAATATCGAACGGTATCTTTTTTATGAATTAGATTATCATCATATACTTATATATGTTTACAGACAGAAAGAAACAAAAATACATACATGGGAGAATATGCATAAAAATTTCAAGCAACATTGACATGTGTAAATACAATTTGTTAATTATACATAAGATTTCATCAAACTAGAAAACTCCTAAAAAATATACGATAAAGATGTATAGAAAACTAAAACAAAGTCTATCACTTCGACATTAGATAAAAAGTATTATAAAATCATGTATTTCTTTCCATGGGGAAAATTAAAAAATCAGGACACTTATTTGTTAAGCATTTTTTCCTTTTTTTTTATTTCAGTGTGGGTTATGACCTTCTTAAAGAGCTAGAGAAAATTATATATATATATATATATATATATATATATATATATATATATATATATATATATATATATATATATATATATATCACAGAGAGAGAGAGAGAGAGAGAGAGAGAGAGAGAGAGAGAGAGAGAGAGAGAGAGAGAGAGAGAGAGAGAGAGAGAGAGAGTGAGTGTTACAAGGAATTACATTGATTTTGGATGTCTCAAAGAGACCCCATTTGCTTTTGGATTGAGTGAATTAGTTTAAACATTTAGAGTTTATATGAT
>NC_090726.1:26731369-26733122 GCF_036898095.1 Palaemon carinicauda | reverse complement strand
ACATTGGTATTTTGTCATACACTAATATATCATATATAACATATACATATGTACATTGTATATATGTGTATATATATGTATATATATATATATATATATATACATATATATATATGTATGTATATACATATTTATATATATATATATATATATATATGTGTGTGTGTGTGTGTGTGTCTGTGTTCATGTGTGTGGTAATGCACACAAACCCACGCACGCACACACACACGCACACCACACATACACACACACATACACACACACACACACACACACACACATATATATATATATATATATATATTATGCTCAAGGGGATAACTACTGCCCTGTAATTTTTCAGTGGCTACTTTCCTCTTGTTGAGGAAAGAAGAGACATTTTAGCTATGGTGAGCAGTGTGACGGGCCCAGAGAGGCTGTGACTAAGATGGCAGGATGAAAGCAACTGAGTAACTTTATTACAGAACATCAGTTTATATATACATCAAGACCAGGCAAAGAGGACATAAAAACATAACAGGCAATTTCATGTTCAACCGACAACAGGTTCTGTTAACAGTTAACGGTGAGAAAAACAGACATGTTTATTCAGGTCCCTGTCAGTGTGGGGGGAGAGTGAAGATACAAAGCCTAATATATACAAAAAAAAAAGAAATATACTTACTATTTATGATTGTGTGACACACTGTTGGTGCATAGCTCCTCCCTAAAAATGACATACTGTACATGTTAAATAGGGCGCCCTGATCTTGAGAGGCGAAGTGTAGGTGGGTCATCTGGCAGGAGATAAGCAGGTTTTAGACGATCAATGGAGACCCAGTTCTTTGCAACTAATGTTAGTAGGAATGCTTTTGGACTGTGACGGATCACAATGAAAGGGCCCGTATCAGAGGGCGTTAGCGGTGGCTTGCTAGTGTCATTGCGTAGGAAGACGTGCGTTGCAGAGTGCAAGTGTGTCAGCATGTAATGCTTCGCTGGGGGCTTGTAAGTCTGGCGGCATGGAGTATATTTCCCTACAATGTTATCGTCGGAGGCGGTTGCAGAAGGAAAAAATTCGGCAGGGATGACCAACGGGTTGCCATACACCATTTCTGCTGCCGAATTTTCCAGGGCATCTTTAAGAGTGGTCCTTAGTACCAGGAGGACCCAGGGAAGCTGAGTAAACTAGTTGGAGTCCTTGCTGCGGGACATCAAAGCTGCTTTGAGGGTGGGATGAAAACGTTCAACCATTCCATTGGCAGCGGGGTTGTAGGCAGTTGTCTGATGTAAGGTGATGCCTAGGAGATTCACTAATGATGTCCACAATTGAGAGGTGAAAGTGGTACTCCTGACAGAAGTAATATGCTCAGGGATACTGAATCTTGCAATCCGTCCTGAGAGCAAGGCAGATATACATGAGGCAGACGTTGCAGTTTCCATGGGAATGGCTTCAGGCCCACGAGTGGAGCTGTCGATGACGGTAAACAGGTAACAATGTCCTTGTGATGTGGGTAGGGGGCCAACAAAGTCGACGTATGGGCAGCGTGTACAGGTTCGGGTAAACGGCGTACCCAAAGGGCGCGAAGTGGGTTTACATAACGAGGAGAGCCGCCTGTGGCTTGTTGCAGTTGAACGATACTGGTCATTTCCCTGAGAGCGAGCGAAGCCCTTTGGTCCCCCAACTGTTTTTGAGAGAGATGAAAAAGCTTTGCTATATGGGCGGGTGGCGACGGCGATACTGCTGCAGAAGGTATGTTTTGAGGGCGTCATACAC
>NC_090726.1:26718869-26721369 GCF_036898095.1 Palaemon carinicauda | reverse complement strand
AAGTAAATCAAGTTTTCTAGAGAAATATCATAAATAGGTTCCACTATAGTTTCATACTTTCTCCGAGAGAAATTTATGGTCAAGTTCAGGTGTCAGAAGAGAAGCGATATTTTACCATTAAAGCAAAAAATAGCATTTTCTTTTCCTGAGGTAGAAATGGGGAAACGAGAAGAAAAGATTTAGTATAGCTTTAACAGCTATATATTCAGTTATTGCTTTTCTTTTTTACTCTAGTACGAAAAGTCTATTTGAAATTAATCTTTACATTCGGTACATACGAAATTTCTAGGTGCACATGCGTCGATATAGTTTTTCCATGCCATTGTTGTGATTTTAAAAAACTGAAAAACTCTTCAGCACAACGAAGGTCTTGAACCGCGTGTTTGGTTCAGTGTCAAGGTTGATTTACTTCTGTTCAAGTTGTTTAATACGGATCCATTTCAAGAACAGTTCCTTTTTTTCAAGAGCCTACTTTTGCAAGCAACTTTGTACTAAAAATCAACCTTCTATAAGGTTAGTATAAACAAAATGATATAGTTTATTTATGAAATAACGGTTATAAAGGTGGTTATTCTGCGAAATAACACGAGACCCAATATTATTGACTTGCATATAACCTATCCACTATATTGGTGAAAGGTTAAGTACAGCGGGCACCATGGTCGTTTGCTCGAGGGCCTATTTCATCTTTAACTATTTACTGCAGTCACCTTTCTGTTCGCATTTTATAAATTACTAACTATTATGTGTTTTGATTTTTACCCTTTTTATTATTACCTGCTCTGTTTTAACAGTCGTATTAGATGAATTTTTGTTTAAAGGTTTGAAGGCCACTCATGAATGGCAGAGGCAAGGGGCAGTGACATAGCCCTATCAAGCAGGACATTGCCCTAGAGACAGACCATAAACAGTTATGATTAGCGCTCAAGCCCCCCCCCCCCCCCCCTCCCCCAAAGCTAGAACCAAGGAGGGCCAAGCAATGGCTGCTGATGACTCAGCAGATAGACCTATAGGCTCCCCAAAACCCCCGATCCTTAACCCACATGGATGGTGAGGTAGAAGCTACTAATGGACTCGAACACCAGTCTGACGATCACCAGGCAGACGTGTTATCAACTCGGCCATCAAATTTAATTAATTTTTTCTATATAGAATATCTCTCCTAATGTATTCATTTGCTATATGGAATGATTTCAAATAAATCTTAGGCACATAAGTAACAATAGAACGCACCCTTTTTCCAGTTCAGTCACTCGGTTGAGAACAATGTCTTATTCCTGTCTCTGTATCAAGCCACTCATTTTTTTTTTTTTTTATTCTTCACTATAGTCCATTTCTTTTAGCGAGGCAGATTTGTACCGACTCGCAACGGTGCCCTTTTAGCTCGGAAAAGTTTCCTGGTTGCTGATTGGTTAGAATTATCTTGTCCAACCAATCAGCGATCGGGAAACTTTTCCGAGCTAAAAGGGCACCGCTGCAAGTCGGTGCAAATATGACTCGCTAAAAGAAATGGACTATAGGGATTAATAAAAGCACTTGCATTCTTTCCTTCATTGCTTGAAACTACGAGTGTTTATCTCGACAAAACGAAATATATCAATTATCTAATAATATATTTCAGTTACCAACTGAATATCTAGAGTTATGATAAGCTATTATTGACAGATATTTTTCATGCTAACAGCATTTGTAACCGTTATTTTGCAAAATTATTAAGATTCAGGGAATTATGTATATTTACTTGATTTTTTAGTGATTACACGTAATAAATGAAGTATCCATAAGTATGCAAATTTACTAGGAATTATGCATAATACTAGATTTTTCATATTTACAGTAATACAAACACACACACACAAACATGCACACACACACACATACACACACACACACATATATATATATATATATACATATATATATATGTATATATATATATATATATATGTGTGTGTGTGTGTGTGTGTGATATATATATATATATATATGTGTGTGTGTGTGTGTGTGTGTGTATGTCTCCCTCATTTTGAGCTTGATTAAATAAACCGACAATAAAAGTCCAATATGTGTTAAGGATTCTCTTTAAATATGACCTGAATTCGGGCTTTTAGTAAGTTGAAATATGAATGATGATGGCTATGTTGAAATAGAATTAGTTTCATAATAAACAAAAATGAAATAGCAATACTTCTGTGTCATTGCAAATATGCTAACCATTATTATATTAATGTTAGATCCCAGTTTACTCATTCATATACTAAATAATAATTTCTATCCATGTGAATTGTTGATGGCGTAATTCTGTAATATACATTTCCAGTTCTTATAATACTGTATATTTGGATATATCGACAGACACTAAAATGTGAACGAGCAGTAATGTTGCAAGAGATTTCCAGGATCTCTCTCTCTCTCTCTCTCTCTCTCTCTCTCTCTCTCAGAGAACCTATCTCTCTCTCTCACTCTCTCTCTCATCTCTCTCTCTCTCTCTCTATGTACT
>NC_090726.1:26703869-26713869 GCF_036898095.1 Palaemon carinicauda | reverse complement strand
GTTGAGTATAGTGTCTGTTATGTATAAATGTAGGCTCTTGGTAAAATTTTGAGTGATTAATAGGATTAATCTTTGATACAAGAGCCGTAGCCTACCAGAGGTGTCCTGGACACTGTCGCTCGCTAGGTATAAATTAGTTAGTCAGAGCGACATTCCTGGTTGTTTTGCTTTAATAAATTTTAGCTATTTAGCTTTACATAGGATTTCCTTTCGTGCTTAGTATTATTTGGCGAAGTATTCGCCATTCTGGCCTACGCTAGGCCTTGGAGCCTAGTCGTTTGGTCCTAGTACTTCATGCATGATTTTGGTTTTTCCGAGTGTAATTAAAATTTTATTGAAGCTTTAGGCTATATTTTATACATTTTAGACTGTGTGGAATATTTCCAAGATTGTATACGTGTGAGTTTCGGGTGAATTAGGTAATCGATTCTCTTGGTGCCTAGGCTAATTGCTTATGGAGCCTTAGTATACTTTATCATACTCCCCGGTTGCTTTCTTTTCTTCGGAGAAGGTATGCAATCCCTTTCCCTCTGTTTAAGCCTTGGGCTTATCCCTAAGTGGTTTTTTCCGAATTTATTTTCGATAAAACTATACTAGGGTGTTACTGTACCTTCCTGTTCCTGTAGTTATGGTTCAAGAGGGACAGAACAACAGAGTTTTTAGTCTGAGTCTGTGTTGTCTGGCTTGGGGCAGAGTCCCCCTCGCTGACCTAACACATACAAAGGGAGCTTAGCTCCCTTAGGTCACTACCGAAGGTTTCTGTAGTTATGATTCCTTCTTTTGTGATCGACCAGACTAAGTCCTGTTGCTGTTCTCGGGGGAGGATAAGTTCTTCCCTTGGAAGTAGCAACGCCTTCCTTGCTTTGGTGCTCTGGAAGCTGGCAAGTATTGCTGGCCTTTCCCCTTAGATCTCCCTTAGGCTAAGATAAGTTTCTTGGCTGCGGGTGATCTGTCACTAAAGCAAGGTTGGCAGGACCCTCTTGTCCCTTCCCCCTCTATCTCCGTAATGGCCTAGCCATTACTGTACTGTACCTTGCCGGCCGGCAGAGCTGGCCGGCAGGGGTCTTACTGTACTGTACGTCGTTCTACTTCTGGACCTAGTATAGGTTGGGATGTGGAATTGACTCAGCCCATTGCCGGCCGGCAGAGCTGCCGGCCTGCAAGGGTCTTATGTTTTCGAGTGCTGCCCGGACCTCTCTTGGTCCCTCATCCATGCCTGCCGGCAGAGCCGGACGGCATTGGTCAAGGAAGCCTGAATTAGTTTCTCCCCTTCCTTATATGCACTCTTTCGGTTGCCGGGCTTGGGGGTTGTGTACACTCTTATCCCAGCATCCATTCTATTTTTTTCTAGTGCTGTACCTGTCCCGGCTGCCGGCCTATGAGGCCGGCAGCCGGGCAGGTGTAGTCTTCTGGTTCTTTTGCTGCCGGCTGGCATCGGTCTTGTACCTTTGCCGGCCGGCTTATGTCAGTCCTTGTCTGCCGGTCACCAAGAGTGTGGCCGGCAGCTGGGTACTACCTTGTGTAGTTGCTGGCCGGCAGCCATTGCCGGCCAACACTGGCTGTTACCGGCCGGCAGTTGCTGCCGACCGGCACAGGCATTTGAACCAGAGTGCTGCCGCCCTATAGCTGTTAAGTAGTATACTTTAAAGCTAGTTGTGGTGTGTGCCAGCCGGCAAAGGCAGGCCGGCACACATCCTCCTATACTGTACTAGTATTCTTCTGTATAGCATATACAGTAAGAAGAAAACTATAGTAAAGGTTTAGGTACAGCACTGTATCTTCTAACACTATTGTGTTTTCTTGCACAGCCCTTTGCTGTTGCCCTCAGATAGGAAGCTGAGTTCTTCCCTGTCTATTATCCAGGATTTTAAAATCATTGCTTAGGTGTGAGCTCCACCTGTTTCCTCTGGAAACCTTGCATTGGTTACTCTAGAAAAGATAAACCATTTTGATTTTATTATCTGGAAGGCTGCAACAATGGGTTGTGAGGGAAACACAAGTGTGTGTCTTTCCTTTATGAATTGTTATGCTATACTATGCATATCCAGTGATACATAGTTCACTTGATACTCATGGAAATTTCTTCTCTTTACAGGAGGACCCTCCGAAGTGCGGAAATGTTTTCTGCAATGTCCGCAGCAAGAACCTCTGCGGACATGAGTGTTGTAGGAGACACGCAGCATGCGCTGTCTCCAAGGATGATCTCCAGTATTGGGACCCTCAGGTATGTACTGTATGCACTAACCTGATTACTGAGGCTTTTGAGTCCCCTAAAACGGCGGAATCAAGGGATATAGCAAGGGAAAAGCTTCGTACTTGGGTAAGGGGCTTCAAGAAGAACACCTCTGGCCCTTATATTCCAAGTGAGAAGATGAGGGCGTATCTTTTTCCCCAGGCATCAGCTGAGGCAGTGATTCCCCAGCCTCAAGAGGAGATCCCTCAAGATCAAGTCCAGGTGGACGTGGAAGTCGCAGTCGCGATGCAAGACATCCAGTTGGATGACAGGATGTCTGACCTGGACGAACGTTTGGAAGAAGACCTCCTGGCAGAAGGTCAGGATCAAGTTCAAACCCCGGATGTCGTAGAGGATGAGGTCGACGAGGTGTCGGCTACTCCGGTTCAGATGCCGGACCCTATCCCCTCAACATCGGCTGGTCTCCCAGTAGAACTGGGACAGGCCCTCTCTTCGATTGTTGGAATGATCCAACAAATGCAGAAGGAGAATCAGGAGAAGGCGGCTGCAATGGAACTGCGTATGCAGTCCCTGGCAGAATCACATGGGCCCCGGAAAAGGCTCAATGTGAAAGACCTTCCCATATGCTCAGATGCTAACCCATGGAGGTATGCTGAGCACATGCCGATGACGACTGGAAAGATCGTCATCTCGGATAAGCTGGGTTCAGTTCCCCTAGAGGAGGTAGAATTCTGGCCCAGCAAGGCATCATATCCGGACTGCTATGTCCGGCTGAGAAAAGAACCAGCTTCAAGGGAGGAGACAGAGCCGAAGGAGGTCATTATTATGGACCACGCTAAGGCTCAAGCCCTACTTTCATCCTCGATGAAAGAGAGGGGCTTCTCTAACTCGAAGGTAGCTGCATTGAGCAAGAAGCTCCCTTCTTTTGTGTCCTCTCCTGATAGAGCCTTCCCCTTTTTACAGAAAGGGTTTGCGGCTGTCCTAAAGGCAGTCGAGGCCGGCAAGCCTTGCCCCTCCCTGGAGGAGTGTAAACCCTTGTCGCTGGCCCTGCCTATGGACCACAAAGACTGGAAGGATGTCCATCTGACATTCTCAGTGGGAAAGTTGGAGGCTGATATTGCTGGACGGCAATTCGGCGAGGACCTCCCCAAGCTGTCCGACTCTCTTTTACGAAGGGAGTTCGAGACAAAAGAAAGACTGGCTGCCTCAATGTCTCATCAGACTACTCTTGAGACGATGGCAAGTGACCCCAAGGTCCATGAAATGTTCATGGTAGTGGCTAAGTCTCACCTAGCCACAGTGACGAAGGACCTTTATGGCTTCGTCAAGGCAAGGAGAGCTTGCAGGGAGTTCGTGTTCACCGGGGCTTCGGTGAGACACGAGCCAAGGAAGTTAATCTCCTCCAACATTTGGGGAAAAGACCTTTTCCCTACCGATGTGGTCAAAGAGGTTGTTGATAAGGCCGCCGTGGAGAATAGAAACCTTCTCCAGAAGTGGGGCCTGGCTATCAAAAGAAAATCTTCCCCGGATGAGGGTCCTCAACCAAAGAGGAAGAATATGAGGACTAGGCTACCGTCTCGGCCAGCCAAGCCTTATAGACAGCAACAGCAACTGCAATTGCCATTGCCTCCAGTGCCCCAGATGGTGGCACAAACCCCGACTACTTTTCAGTGGGTACCCCAGGCTGTGCCAGGTCAGTCAACCACATTCACCCCAACCTTCGAAGGACAGTCTTCTTCCTTTCGTGCAAAACCTAGAGGAGCAGCCAGAGGCTCGTCTAGGCGCCCCTCAAGGGGAAGGGGATTCAGAGGTGGTCATGGTCAGGGAGGCAAGACCTCAGGACGGCAGTCCAAGTGAAACGATACCGGTAGGAGGGAGACTGATGAAATTTTGGGATCGCTGGACCTTCGATCCCTGGGCCCAAAGCCTACTCAAGAATGGACTGGGCTGGAGCTGGTACAGCACTCCACCCCCGTGCCTTCGGTTTTTCCAACACTCTACCCCCGTTTGGAGGAGTACGTTCAAGAACTGTTGGAGAAAAAGGTGATCCGAAAGGTGAAGTCCATCAAATTCCAAGGGAGGCTGTTTTGTGTTCCCAAGAAAGACTCGGAAAAACTCAGAGTCACTCTGGACTTGTCGCCACTCAACAAGTTCATAGTGAATTGCAAATTCAAGATGCTAACACTGCAACACATAAGGACCTTACTGCCCAAGAGGGCATACTCAGTCTCTATAGACTTGTCAGACGCCTATTGGCACATTCCAATCAGCCGTCGACTCTCCCCCTACCTAGGGTACAGGCTACAACGGAGACTGTACGCCTTCAGAGCCATGCCATTCGGGCTAAACATAGCCCCAAGGATTTTCACGAAGCTTGCGAGCGCAGCTCTCAAACAATTACGCCTAAAGGGAATTCAGGTAGTAGCCTACCTGGACGACTGGCTGGTGTGGGGCAGCATCCGAGACCGAATGCTTGCAAGCTTCCAGTCAGGTGATCCAGTTCCTAGAGTACCTAGGCTTCAAGATCAACAGAAAAAAGTCTCGACTTTCTCCATCCCAGAAGTTCAGTGGCTGGGAATCCACTGGGACCTTTTGTCACACAGTTTCTCCATCCCGACGAAGAAAAGGAAGGAGATAGCGGGCTCTGTCAAGAGACTCCTAGATTCCGAAAGGATATCAAGACGTGAACAGGAGAGGGTACTAGGCTCTCTCCAATTTGCTTCAGTGACAGACCCAGTGCTAAGAGCACAGCTAAAGGATGCAACCGGAGTTTGGAGAAGGTATGCATCAAACGCGCGAAGAGACCTGAGAAGACCAGTGCCGCCTCGGCTCCGTACTCTTCTCAGACCTTGGTCCCAAGCCAGACATCTAAAGAAGTCGGTTCTTCTTCAGCCACCTCCCCCGTCGATGACGATTCACTCAGACGCCTCAAAGGAGGGATGGGGGAGGTCACTCTCATCTGAAAAAAGTCCAGGGGACTTGGTCCAAGCTATTCAGGACCTTTCATATAAACTTTCTAGAAGCTATGGCAGTGCTCCTTACCTTAAAGAAAGTCTCCCCGCGTCACTCGATCCACATAAGATTGGTGATGGACAGCGAGGTGGTTGTGAGATGCTTGAATCGACAAGGGTCGAGGTCACCACCTCTCAACCAAGTGATGTTAGCCATTTTCCGATTGGCGGAAAAGAAGAAGTGGTACCTGTCAGCAGTTCACCTTCAAGGAGTCCGCAATGTGACAGCGGACGCTCTATCCAGGTTCACACCGATAGAGTCGGAATGGTCCTTAGACGCAGGATCATTCTCCTTCATTCTGAATCAAGTCCCAGAACTGCAAATAGACCTCTTTGCGACGAAAGACAACAAGAAGTTGCCCCTGTACGTGTCCCCGTACGAGGACCCCTTAGAGGAAGCAGTGGACGCAATGTCCCACGACTGGAACAGATGGTCCAGGATTTATCTGTTCCCTCCTCACAACCTTCTGTTGAGGGTCCTCAACAAACTGAGATCCTTCAAGGGGGGGGGTAGCGGCAATAGTGGCCCACAAGTGGCCGAACAGTATGTGGTTCCCCTTAGCGTTGGAACTACAGATGAAGTTCGTGCCGCTACCACATCCAGTTCTGACCCAGCGAGTCCAGAAGTCGACTGTCTGCGCTTCATTACAGAAAACCCGGACCCTGCAGCTCATGATTTTCTCGCCCTTGCGGTGAGAAAGCGTTTCGGGATTTCGAAAGCCAGCATAGACTTCCTAGAGGAATATAAGTGCAAATCGACTAGAAGGCAATATGAGTCATCTTGGAGAAAATGGGTGGCCTTTGTAAAGGCAAAGAATCCGCAGGAGATCTCAACAGACTTCTGCTTATCTTTCTTCATACACCTCCATGGCCAAGGGTTGGCAGCTAACACGATTTCAGTGTGTAAATCTGCTTTGATGAGACCCATTTTATTTGCCTTCCAGATCGACCTAGGTAACGAGATCTTTAATAAAGTTCCGAAAGCCTGCGCTAGGCTCAGACCTTCAGCACCTCCAAAGCCCATCTCATGGTCTTTAGATAAAGTTCTTCATTTCGCCTCCCTGTTGAGCAATGAAGAATGTGCGTTTAAAGGATTTGACACAAAAAGTTATTTTCCTATTTGCACTCGCGTCCGGGGCCAGGGTTAGTGAGATCGTAGCCCTCTCGAGAGAGGCAGGTCGTTGTTCAGTTCCTGGATGGGGGGGATCTGAACCTGTTTCCGGATCCTACGTTTCTCGCCAAGAATGAGTTACCCACCAACAGGTGGGGTCCCTGGAGAATCTGCCCTCTGAAAGAAGATGCATCTCTATGTCCAGTAGAATGCCTAAAGGTCTATCTTCATAGAACTTCAGACTTCAAGGGTGGTCAACTATTCAGGGGAGAAACATCAGGCTCAAATTTATCTCTGAATCAACTCAGAGCAAAAATCACATATTTTATTCGCAGAGCGGATCCTGACAGTACATCCGCAGGTCACGATCCGAGGAAAGTTGCCTCATCCCTAAATTTCTTTAATTGTATGGATTTTGAACATCTCCGTTCATACACGGGCTGGAAGTCTTCCAGAGTGTTCTTTCGCCACTATGCGAAGCAAGTAGAGGAACTTAAGAGATCTGTGGTAGCAGTGGGTCGTGTAGTTAACCCTACTGTTTAACTCTGCGAGGAACAGTGGTCTAATTGGGACGATTAAGTCCAGGGTGAGTGTGTAGGTACATACTGTACTACAAACTAAATGAGGGCACCAAGTGCCCATATAGACTGTTCCTTCTTTCAAAGGTGAACCTAGCATAAGTTCAGACATGTGTGCCGAGCGTTTCTAACGCTAATGTGATTGATTTGTAATACAGACTTTTATGACTTGATACCTCGGTATCTTATTAAAGTGGTGTTTAATGGTTTTTCTTTCAGATAAACAAGTTCTGTTTACTATCATACTTATGCTTAAAGTTTTGGGTTATCCTCTTTTATATATATATATATATATATTTGTTGTTAACCTGTCTGTTTATTATCTGTCAATAAACTTGTTCTTGAGAACCTTGCGTCTCTTTCACCTGTGTCAATTTATTGGTATAATTGAGCATTTTAATTCTATGTATCTTATCTGGGATAATTCTGATAGAATTGTTCTGTTATGCAAGCTATGTTGCATTGGTTTATGTAGTCCCCTAATGGGAGGACTCCGTCCCATAAAGGGACGAGGGCGGTTTTATTAGTTTCTTCCTATGCGGATATAAACCTTTGTCCAATACAAGTATTGTGCGGATTACTGGTCAATACATATTGACGCAGTGGTTCTATACAAACTATGCTTTACTTAATATAGGGCGAGACCACTATATTAGCTTGCCTGGTATTCATACATAGATATATGTACTCTTCGAGACTTTCCAGAGTCTAGTAGGACTCTTCCCTGTAGGGGGCAGGAAGCTCTAACATAGTTTATAGTTAGTTGAAAAGATGTATAACGGTAACATCTTAGGTCTCTAGGTCTAGTCGACCGGGAAAAAATTACCTCCGGGGAGTACGGCACGTTCTGAGAATCCACAGATACAGTAATGCTCTGGTACACTTCCATCAGGACGACATGGCTTGAGCCCAAAAAACGGATTTTGAGCGAAGCGAAAAATCTATTTTTGGGTGAGATGGCCATGTCGTCCTGATGGACCCGCCCTTGCCTTTCTAAGAAAGGGCTGTAGGACCCCTCCCTACATACAGTATCTGTAGCACCTCGTGTACGCTACAAGGAATACAGATGGCGCCAGGATTGGCGCCAGGCACGCATACGAATCGGGGGATAGGGAAGCCTTGGGAGCGGCTCCCCTTTTTCTTTCCCGAATTCGTATCTCGTCAATCACCTCCTACGAGACGAAATCTCTGTCCAGGATGTAGATTGCCATGTGACGTGTCTAGAATACGTCCTCTGATATGTCGCGATATCCCTTTCACGAGGGATACTCGCTCCAGGAGTTAGAATTCTGGTACCTTAAGGTAAATTCTCTGGGAATATCGCCGTAGTTGTAATATACCCTAGGAAGCTACCCTATAGGAACTTCCATCAGGACGACATGGCCATCTCACCCAAAAATAGATTTTTCGCTTCGCTCAAAATCCGTTATATATTCTAATATTTCTGTAAAGTGTTCAATTCAGTCTTCACGTTTTCCATAAAAAAGAAAGATGACCCTCAAGAGTGGTATGTTTATTTAATTTCTCACCAAAATATTTCTTAATAAGAAATTTTCCAAAAGACCGAAAAAGCTGTAGAATATTTTTAGTAAGAAATTATCCTCACTTCGGTAAAGTAATTAGCACATTATGTAAACTTTTCAGAATATTCATTCATTTTTTAAACGAGTTTTTGGTTGAAGAATATTTTTTACTTAGTATAAGAGAACACAATTGATTTTTTTCAAATGCATGCAAAACAATTTATTTTTCGAATAATTTAAAAAAAAAATCGAAAAAAAAAACTTATTTTCTTTTTGCATATAAGGTAAAACAATGAAATTCACATGGTAAAAGATGAAGAATCACTTTTGTAGTTACATTTTTAGAAAAGTGTGCGACTGGACGAAGTAAAAATCATCCAGATGAATTTTCCAGGAATTTGAAACCGTCAACTCAGAATTTTTTTTTTTCTTTTTTTTCAGCGGCAAAGTAAATCAAGTTATCTAGAGAAATACCCTAAATACTTTTCACTCTAGTTTCATACTTTCTCCGAGAGAAATTTATGGTCAAGTTCAGGTGTCAGAAGAGAAGCCATATTTTACCATTAAAGCAAAATATAGCATTTTCATTTCCTGAGGTAGAAATGGGGAAACGAGAAGAAAAGATTTAGTATAGCTTTTAACAGCTATATATTCAGTTATTGCTTTTCTTCTTTACTCTAGTACGAAAAGTCTATTTGAAATTAATCTTTACATTCGGTAAATATGAAATTTCAAGACTTATTTGCATCGAAGTAGTTTTTCCATGTCATTGTTGTGATTTTAAAAACTGGGATACTCTTCAGCACAACGAAGGTCTTGAACCGCGTGTTTGGTTCAGTGTCAAGGTTGATTTACTTCTGTTCAAGTTGTTTAATACGGATCCATTTCAAGAACAGTTCCTTTTTTTCAAGAGCCTACTTTTGCAAGCAACTTTGTACTAAAAATCAACCTTCTATAAGGTTAGTATAAACAAAATGATATAGTTTATTTATGAAATAACGGTTATAAAGGTGGTTATTCTGCGAAATAACACGAGACCCAATATTATTGACTTGCATATAACCTATCCACTATATTGGTGAAAGGTTAAGTACAGCGGGCACCATGGTCGTTTGCTCGAGTGCCTATTTCATCTTTAACTATTTACTGCAGTCACCTTTCTGTTCGCATTTTATAAATTACTAACTATTATGTGTTTTGATTTTTACCCTTTTTATTATTACTGCTCTGTTTTAACAGTCGTATTTGATGAATTTTTGTTTAAAGGTTTGAAGGCCGCTCATGAATGACAGAGGCAAGGGGCAGTGACATTGCCCTATCAAGCAGGACATTGCCCTAGAGACAGACCATAAACAGTTATGATTAGCGCTCAAGCCCCCCCCCCCCCCTCCCCCAAAGCTAGAACCAAGGAGGGCCAAGCAATGGCTGCTGATGACTCAGCAGATAGACCTATAGGCTCCCCAAAACCCCCGATCCTTAACCCACATGGATGGTGAGGTAGAAGCTACTAATGGACTCGAACACCAGTCTGACGATCACCAGGCAGACGTGTTATCAACTCGGCCATCAAATTTAATTAATTT
>NC_090726.1:26691369-26696369 GCF_036898095.1 Palaemon carinicauda | reverse complement strand
AGGACTTGAAACCCAAATTCATATAGAAAGGAATTAAAGTCGTTTGAAACAGAAGATATATATATATATATATAAATATATATATATATATATATATATATATATATATATATATATATATATATATATATATATATATATATGTATATATATATATATATATATATATATATATATATATATGTACATATATATATATATATATATATATATATATATATATATATATATATATATATATGTATATATATATATATATATATATATATATATATATATATATAAATATATATATACATATTAGATCCTTCTCTCTCACTACTGCTCATTTTCCTTTTGCCTACGCATACTACAAATAGTCTGGCCTAGTATTTACTTATTGCCATCGGTCCTAATACACCTGATAACATTGAGTTGTACCAACAGTGTTTCACACAATTGTACAAAATTCCTTTTGTATATATTATGCTTGTATCTTCGCTCTCCCCTCGCACTAAAACGAACATGAAAATTAATGTCTGGTTTTTCCTCTGTAATATTGTCTGTCTTGTGAACTTGTTATGTCCTGTTGCCTTGAGGTTTTGTATATAAGGAGAGTGTTCTACAATAATATAACTCAGTCGTTTCCAACCTGCCTTTGAGTTCACAGCCTTACTCGGAGCCGTCACATTGGTGACCCCGGAAGTCGACTCGCTCCCACTGCTTTCCACCCCCACCTCCCTCACCCCTCCATCGTTGGTACTATGACGGAGACGGACTCTACTACAGCAGTTGGCGCTGCGGCCGTCCCATTGAAACTTTCACCGTTCGCCAGGGGAGAAGCGTTTGCTTGGTTTCAACGTGCCGAAGTCCACTTTCGTATCAGGGGCGTGACTCGCTCAACCACCAAAGCGGATTATGTTCTCCCGGCGATACCCAAGGACACCTTCCCAGAAATATCCGACTGGCTTTGTGAACAAGGTGACACCCCAATAGCGTATGAAAACCTCAAAACATACCTTCTGCAGCAGTACTCCCCGTCGCCCGCCGCCCGTATAGCAAAGCTTTTTCAGCTCTCACAACAACCGTTGGGGGACCAAAGGGCTTCGCTTGCCCTCAGGGAAATGACCAGTATCGCTCGCCTTCAACCTGCCGCAGACGGCTCTCCTCGTGAGGTGAACCTACTTCGTGCCCTTTGGATACGCCGTTTACCCGAACCTGTACGCGCTGCCATACCCGATGTCGATAGTTTACCCATAAAGGACTTGATGACCAAAGCCGACGACCTTATGGACAGCCACTTCAAGACCTCCATCAACGCCTCCACCCCTGACGACGAAGATGCCTATTCAACGTCAACCGAAGTTGACATAAATGCCGTAGGACATACACGCCTACCCCATGACGTGCCGAAGCGGCGACAAAGCCGCCCACCACCCACCAATCGCTCGCGCCCCAACGAACGACTTCTACAGCCACTTACTACCTCCCATCCGCCGCAGTTTTACTACTACCACTTCAGATTCGGGGCAACCGCGAAGAAATGGGCCAAACATTGTCAGTGGCCAAAAAACGTGTAAGTAGGCCATCGCTTGTGGCGGTGGCCTCCCATGTTTCTAATCTTTTCTTTTTACAGGATGCAGGAACGGGCGTGCGATTTTTGGGAGACACGGGTGCTTGTCGTTCTCTTTAGCCAAGGAAACTCTTCAATGCACAACGTAGTCTGTCTACATCTGCCGACGTCCGCTTGGTAGCTGCCAACGGATCTGCGATACCCACCTACGGTTACGAGAACCTCAAATTATCGTTCGGAAACGGTAAATTCAATTGGAAATTTCTCGTTGCTGACGTCACAATGCCAATCCTCGGTGCGGATTTCCTCTCTCATTTCCACCTTCTGGTCGATGTCGCCCACCGACGATTGGTCAACACAGACTCGTACTTGTCGACACCTCTTCAACCCGCCCCCTCTAACCTCGCTCTCCACATCAGCGCACCCACGGATGCCTACGCCCACCTCCTCACGTCGTACCTGGAAGTTTTCTGTCCAGAACTTCGCCAAACGCCCACGGTTCCTGCCAAGCACGGTATTTATCACCATATCAAGAAGACGGGACCCCCAGCCTTCGCAAAATTCATACGTCTGGCACTGGAACGATTGGCAGCCGCCAAACAGACGTTCGCCGAAATGGAGAAAATGGGCCTTTGCCAAAAGGCCTCCAGCCCATGGTCGTCACCCTTACACATCATTCTGAAGAAAGACGGCTCCCTCCGTCCGTGCGGGGATTACAGGCGCCTGAACATGCAAACAGAACCGGATCACTACCCCCTCCCAAACATTGCCGATGTAACCTCCTACCTGCACAGAGCGAAGGTTTTCTCTACGCTCGACCTCCTGATGGGGTATTATCAGGTGCCTATGAACCCAGAAGACATCCCCAAGACCGCCATCACCACTCCGTTTGGCACATACACCTTCAATTACTCCTGTTTTGGCCTTCGTAATGCTGGGGCAACGTTTCAACGTCTCATGGATGGCATCTTAGGGGACTTCCCTTTCTGTGTATGTTATGTCGACGACATACTTGTGTTATCCTCCTCAAAAGAGGAACACCTCCGTCACCTGCGCATCGTGCTCGACCGCCTGCAACTAAACGGAATTGTAGTCCGGTACGACAAGTGTACCTTTGGCGCCAACGAAGTGTCGTTCTTAGGGCACCGTATCACTCTGGAAGGAGTCCATCCCCTCCCTGAGAAGGTAGCAGCCGTTCAGAATTTCCCCGCGCCCTCGACCGTCAAAGCTCTGCAGGAATTCTTGGGCATGATCAACTATTATCACCGTTTTCTGCCAGCCATTGCCGCCACTCTTGCTCCCCTCTACGCCTCCCTCAAGGGCAAGCCAAAGGACCTGAAGTGGGGTCCCCTTCAAGAAGCAGCCTTCTGCAATGCCAAGGAGGCCCTATCAACTGCTGCGGCTCTCACTTTTCCTATCCCACACGCCCTTCTCCTTCTCTCCACCGATGCCAGCGACGTCGCTATTGGTGCAGTACTCGAGCAGGTGGTCAAAGGCTCGCCCCACCCATTGGCCTTCTTCAGCAGAAAACTGTCCAAGGCAGAATCGGGTTATTCTACCTTCGATCGAGAATTGCTGGCGGTGCACTTGGCTGTCCGTCACTTTCGCCATTTCTTGGAAGGTACGCCCTTTGTCATTCGCACAGACCACATGCCTCTGGTGCATGCCTTCACTCGACAGTCTGACGCCTGGTACGCCCGTCAACGCCAACATCTCTCCGCCGTGGCTGAATACAATTGCACCCTCCAATACGTCCCTGGGAAAATGAATCCCGTTGCCGATGCCCTGTCAAGAAACACGTTGGCTGCCACTCAACTGGGATTGGATTACAACGCCCTGGCTGAAGCCCAATGACAGGATCCAGAGTATCAAGCTTGTAGGACATCCTGCACGTCCCTCCGTTGGGAAGATTTTCCCCTCGAAGACTCCAACACCACCCTCCTCTGTGACGTCAGTACTGGTAGACCGCGACCTTGGATTCCTGCTCCCATGCGCCGACAGGTGTTTGATTTCATCCACGGCCTTTCTCATCCCTCGTGCCGTTCTACTGCACAGCTGCTGAAGGCAAAGTTCATTTGGCACGGCATTTCTAAGGATGATAAGGATTGGGTCCGCTCCTGTACTTCTTGCCAAACTTCCAAAGTACAACGACACACGGATTCAGGAGTGGGCACCTTTCCTCAACCTCAGCGTCGTTTCGCACACATTCACGTTGATGTTGTAGGCCCCCTACCCACATCACATGGACATCGTTACCTGTTTACCGTCATCGACCGCTCCACTCGTTGGCCTGAAGCCATTCCCATGGAAACTGCAATGTCCGCCTCATGTACATCTGCCTTACTCTCTGGATGGATTTCAAGATTTGGTATCCCTGAGCATATTACTTCTGACAGGGGAACCACTTTCACCTCTCAATTGTGGACGTCATTAGCGAATCTCCTGGGCATCATCCTACATCAGACAACGGCCTACAAACCCGCTGCCAATGGAATGGTTGAACGTTTTCATCGCACCCTCAAAGCAGCTTTGATGTCCCGCTGCAAGGATTCCAACTGGTTTACTCAGCTTCCCTGGGTCCTCCTGGAACTAAGGACTACTCCTAAAGACGCCCTCGATATCTCGGCAGCTAAAATGGTGTATGGCGACCCGTTGGGTGTCCCTGCCGAATTTTTTCCTTCTACAACCTCCTCCGACGATCTCCAGCGCATACGTCACGTTGTGGGAAAATTTACTCCGTGCCGCCAGACTTACAAGCCCCCAGCGAAGCATCACATACCAACGGACTTGCACTCTGCAACGCACGTCTTCCTGCGCAACGACACCAGCAAGCCACCACTAACGCCCCCTTACACGGGCCCTTTCCTTGTGATCCGACGCAGTCCGAAAGCATTCCTCCTAAACATTCGGGGCAAAGAAGACTGGGTCTCCATTGATTGTCTAAAACCTGCTTATCTTCTGCCAGATGACCCACCTACAGTTCACCTCTCTAGATCAGGGCGCCCTATTTAACATGTTCAGTATGTCATTTTTAGGGGGGGGGAGCCATGTACCAACCGTGTTTCACACAATTGTACATAATTCCTTTTGTATATATTATGCTTGTATCTTCGCTCTCCCCTCGCACTAAAACGAACATGAAAATTCATGTCTGGTTTTTCCACTGTAATATTGTCTGTCTTTTGAACTTGTTATGTCCTGTTGCCTTGAGGTTTTGTATATAAGGAGAGTGTTTTACAATAATATAACTCAGTCGTTTCCAACCTGCCTTTGAGTTCACAGCCATACTCGGCGCCGTCACAGAGTTTACCAAACAACCCTTCTTCGCTTAAGGGGTTAACTATTACAATATAATTTTCAGTGGCTACTTTCCTCTCGGTAAAGGTACAAGAGTCCCTTTAGCCATGGTACGCAGTTCTTCTAGGAGAAGTACACTCCAAAATCAAAC
>NC_090726.1:26678869-26681369 GCF_036898095.1 Palaemon carinicauda | reverse complement strand
TGGTTAGAGTTGTCTTGCTTGAGGGTACTCTAGGGCACACCTGATCTATCTCATTTCTCTTCCGTATGTTTTGTTGTTATGTTTTTATAGTTTATACAGGAGATATTTATTTTAATTTTACTGTTCTTAAAAGATTTTATCTTCCCTTTTTTCCTTCCCTCACTGGGCTATTTGGCCTGTTGGAGCCCCTGGGCTTATAGCATTCTGCTTTTTCTAGGGTTGTAACTTAGCAATTTAAAATTATAATAATAATATAATATTAATAATATATATATATATATATATATATATATATATATATATGTATATAATTATTTTTGTATACATTTATATATATATATATATATATATATATATATATATATAAATATATATATATATATATATATATATATATATGCTATATATATATATATATATATATATATATATATATATATATATAGTATATATATATATATATATATATATATATATATATATATATATGCTATATATATACATACTATACATATACCACACATACCTATAAATATATATATATATATATACTATATATATATTATATATATATATATATATATATATATATATCAAATATGCATTACACAGCAATTGTTACCAAATATGAATTTGGTATAAATTTAAAATAGAGAATATTTCTTTGAATTTTTTAATGTCAAAATCCATTAATGATATTCATGACTGGTACGTCGAAGGATATGTCATTGTGTTACACTCTTTGTACTTAACTAAGACTATTAAGAACTGAAAACGACTGCTAAAGACCTCTTAAACAGGTAAAGGATTCAGGCAAATCTCCAGTCCTTAGTTTACAAAGACAATCTTTAAGTGACCGGAAATTAAACATGAAATCAGAATGTTGCAGTTTTGGATGATTCCGTAAAGGCCAGAGTAAGAAAAATGTATCATTTGGAAATTTTATTTTAATATAATAAAGAAAATTACGTTTTGTTTAGAGAATATCCTTATGAGGAATCTTATTTCTTGAAAACAGCATTCATAAATATCGTTATTATTCCAATATCATACTTACTAATAAGAGTTTAATTTTTCTTTTTCTGAAAAATATTCTTGGATATCTTGAGGTATTTGTCATTCAAAATTTCCGATATATTGTTCTTGCATCATAAAATCATTAGGAAAGCGTATTACGCTATACAAAAAAGCTCTCCTGTATTTAGAAAAGAGATGCAGCAAAAAAAAAAATCCCACAAAATAATAACTTCTATACAAGATATCTACTATATATAAAATATCATATAACATATCCGTTTAACATTATCTATTAGAAGTTATTTAGTAACGCTTCTCATAATTTAAAAAGCAGAGTAGTAGTTTGAAGATTTTTAGTGGTAAAGTTTAAGCAATAGGACAACCAGATGTAGTTCTCATAATTTTGGTTCAACTTCTCAGTTAATTTACTCATAAGCTTATTTGTACTCGTAACGGCCTTTCTCTCTCTCTCTCTCTCTCTCTCTCTCTCTCTCTCCTCTCTCTCTCTCTCTCTCTCTCTCTCTCTCTCTCTCTCTCTCTCTCTCTCTCAAAAGATTTTTCATACATGGAATATACTTCCAGAGGTTGTGGTAAACAGTGACATGATAAACCAAAATAGGAATAAGTTCGACAACATCATAAAAACGCTCTATATGTTTAAACTAATTCTCTCAACCCAGAAGAAAATGAGGTCTCTTTGAGACATCCAAAATCCATGTAATTCCTTGTAACACACACACTCTCTCTCTCTCTCTCCTCTCTCTCTCTCTCTCTCTCTCTCTCTCTCTCTCTCTCTCTCTCTCTCTCTCTCTCTCTCTGTGTGATATATATATTTATAAATTTTCTCTAGCTCTTTAAGAAGGTCATAACCCACACTGAAATTAAAAAAAAAAAGGAAAAATGCCTAACAAAGAAGTGTCCTAATTTTTCCCAACTTTTTTCATTAAATATTTCATGGTGAGAATCTTTTTAGCAACCTGGGCTTGAAGTGACAATCCTCTTTGAAGATATTGAGAGGTTTTTAATTTTCTCCATGGAAAGAAAGACATGATTTTATAATACTTTTTATCTAATGTGGAAGTAATAGATTTTGTTTTAGTTTTCTATACATCTTTATCGTATATTTTTTAGGAGTTTTCTAGTTTGATGAAATCCTATGTATAGTTAATAAATTGTATTTACACATGTCAATGTTGTTTGAAATTTTTATGCATATTCTCCCATCTATGTATTTTTGTTTCTTTCTGTCTGTATACATTTATAAGTATATGATGATAATCTAATTCTTAAAAAAGATACCGTTCGATATTGCAGAATATGCAGAGTTGATCCCTTGTACATGGGTCTACTTGAATAATAAAGAAGGATAATTTTACTAATTACAATTGGTTCGGTGGAAATTACCTTTGCTTTTTTGTGTCATCAGTTTCTGGGAATAACAAGTATCCATACATACATACATACATACATACATACATACACC
>NC_090726.1:26666974-26669474 GCF_036898095.1 Palaemon carinicauda | reverse complement strand
TAATTGTACTTTTCCTAACTTTTCTTCCTCTTCTGTTTCCTGGTTTGAGTTTTCTAAACCAAAAACCTTAATAGTTATAAGAAAACTATATAATTATGTGAATTATAATTTTACACTATGCAAGTTGAGCTCTCCCTTCATAATAAATAAGTTATCAAAATATATTTAGGATAAAAAACCACAAGGGATATTTTTTTTCTCATTTTTTTATGATAAAATTTTAGAAAGTTTTTTTTTTTTTTTTTTTTTTTTTTTTTTTTTTTTTTTTTTTAACCTGCCGGTAAATCACAATCTCGAAAAATCTTTTCTTATCGGGGATTTATTTTATTTTTAGAATTAACACGACTATGTAAAGTATATTTGTTTTAAGTATGCTGATTTATAAAAAGAAAAACTGCGTCAAGAAAAGATATGAAGTATACTGTTAAAAATTTGCCGTGAAAAACCTGAAGAATCCAGGAGCAAATGTTACCAGGCATTTCATCTTTTAAAAAACGGATATATTGGCGTAAAGGACTGATATTACGGACACCAACCCGTAAAAGATAATAACAAAGTTGGATAAAATTGCGTTCGCTATATTTTAGTGAGATACGGCTGAGAACAGTATATATATATATTTATTTTCTTGGAGAATTTTCGATTGAAATTAGGTTTTTTTTCTTATAATAGTGTAATCCACACATTTACTTTCTTCAAGGTAGAGTAATTCTGTTGGAGAGAGAGAGAGAGAGAGAGAGAGAGAGAGAGGAGAGAGAGAGAGAGATTAGAATTATTAAGAGAGAATACGATCTAGTTCTTTTATCTCAAAGTAATTGTTCAATATAACAAAAAACTACAATTCATTAAAAGCATCTAAGTAAAGTGATTGGCTATATTATACTGCCAAAAGTTCCGACATTAAATGGTTTTATGTTCGCCTGACATACGAATCGATAAGTTCAATCCATTATTAGAAGGAAATAAAATAATGCTAAAGCTAAAATGATGGATGCATTAAGATATTTTCCGGAATTCTCCACACGTTGATATTCATTATTTGTAAAGCAATGATTGACTTTCACTCAGCCAGCTGTCATTTGCAAATGTCAATCGATAAGAAGGTATAATCAAACGTTGAATGCAATAAAAATTCTTATGAAACTTCTTAAAACACATAAAGTAATGATTTTTACAAACACTACATATGAATCATGTAATGTATTAGTCTGTATTAAGTAATTTATATATTTAACTGTTGTTTGTATATCTTAACGTGTTGAAATAGTTTGCGTATCGCCCTAATCACCAAAGCTGTACTAGTCAGGGCCACTCATCCTAGGTTGGTTTGCAGTGACCAATCACACTGAAGTCGTCACTATCACCAATGTGTAGTAGCTAATGTGGAGATAACGAAGAACATGTGTAAGGCCTTTGTCCTTCAGCGGGCTAAAAAAGGCTGCATTTGTTGTTGTTGTTGTTTATTTGTTATGTCTAGTAGGAAAATATCCGAACTTTTGGCAAAAAAAAAATTATGAATGAATATATCACAGACTATACATGATTGATGGTCACTATTCCACCATACATTATACTCCTGGATTTAATAATATATTCCATATATGGAATTTTTTTAAAATTTATCCATTAGGGAGGGAAAGGTAGATGGGTATCTGAGAGAGAGAGAGAGAGAGAGAGAGAGAGAGAGAGAGAGAGAGAGACTTAAAAAAATTCTATGAATATATACCCGGGATTTTCAGCTTTTTGTGCGCAAATATTTCGCTTGAAACACTACAAAAATAAATTGCATTCCACCTTTTATAGTTTTATTTTTAGAAACTAACTTTTATAACATTTTTAGAGGGCATATATTTGTCTGATCTACACAGTAAATGTTATTCCATATCTCGGTTTTTATTTTATGATACTAAATTTACATTGTACTTTTTTTATTCCTTATTTTCTTATGTTCTCCTCTTAGAGGATAGGGTTAGTTTGAAGCGGTGATTAAGTCAAATATTTCTATCTTAAATATAAATAAATTTTTTGATTAAGCGATGACAACTGAAAAGAAGCTTAATCCATCTGTTATAAGTCGACTTTGATTTTTCCTATAACCTTATCATTCAGTGTAAATACACACACACACACACACACACACATATATATATATATATATATATATAAATATATATATATATATATATATAAATATATAAATATATATATGCATGCATATATATATATATATATATATAAATAAATATAATATATATATGTATATATATATAATTTATATATGTATATATATAATATATATATATATATATATATATTTATATATATATATATATATATATATACATATATATATATATATATATATATATTATTTCGGACGACTTTATCTCCATCTTATGTCAATTTGAATTGAAAGCCATTTTTTCCTATTTTAGAGGGACTTTCTCTCTCTCTCTCTCTCTCTCTCTCTCTCTCTCTCTCTCTGTGGAGCATCACAGGA
>NC_090726.1:26654474-26664474 GCF_036898095.1 Palaemon carinicauda | reverse complement strand
CTCATGAATGGCAGAGGCAAGAAAGAGAACATTGCTCTAGAGACTTATCATACTGTATGTACATATAATCAGCGGCCACTCCCTCTCCATCACACCTAGTCTCGGGAGGGCCAGGCAATGTCCTACTAACAACCAAACAAATAGATCTATAGGCTCCACCAAAGGCCATCACTACCTCATAACACGGTTAAATTGTAGACACTGTTTGGAACTATCGAGCTAGAGCGAAGCTCGAACTGCCGTCCAACAGACTTTGAAACATGGACGTTCCTAGTAGGCAACCATAGCCGTGTGACGTGCCAAGAGTAGGTTGTGACTCAAAAGCGAGATGAAAGCAACTGAGTACTTTATTTCAGACACATCAAGTATATATACACAGTAGGTCCCGGCTAGGTAACTAAATACAACAAGCTATTTCTTGTCCAACAGGTTCATGCAAGTTGCTGTCAGTGCAAGGGGAGAGCGTAGAGACAAAGGATAATGTATACAAAAAAGAGAAATGTTGTTACTATGTACGATCGTGTGACACACGGGTGGTACATCGCTCCCATGAAAAAAATTGACATGTTATACAAGTTAATGATCTAGATAGGCGAACTGTAGCCGGGTCATTTGGCAGGATATATGGAGGTTTTAGATGATCCATAGAGACCCAGTCTTCTTTGCCACGAATGTTTAGTAGGAATGCTATTGGACTGCTCTGGATCGCAACAAAAGGGCCCGCGTTAAGGGGGGCGTTAGCGGGGGCTTGCTAGTGTCGTTACATAGGAAGACGTGCATTGCAGAGTGCAAGTCTGTCGGTATGTGATGCTTCGCTGGGGGCTTGTAAGTCTGGCGGCATAGAGTATATTTTCCCATGACGTGATGTATGCGCTGGAGGTCGTCGGAGGGGGGTTGCAGAACGAAAAAATTCGGCAGGGATGACCAATGGGTCGCCATACACCATTTCAGCTGCCGAGACGTCCAAGGCGTCTTTCGGGGTTGTCCTTAGTCCCAGGAGGACACAAAGAAGCTGAGTAAACCAGTTGGAGTCCTTTCAGTGGGACATCAAAGCTGCTTTGAGGGTGCGATGAAAACTTTCAACTATTCCATTGGCAGCAGAGTTTTAGGCAGTTGTCTGATGTATGGTGATTCCCAGGAGATTCGTTAGGATGTCCACAATTGACAGGTGAAAGTTGTACCCCTGTCAGAAATAATATGCTCAGGAATACCAAATCTTTCTATCCATCTTAAGAATAAGGCAGCTGTGCATGAGATGTACGTTGCAGTTTCCATGGGAATGGCTTCAGGCCAACGAGTGGAGCAGTTGATGACGGTAAAAATGTTACAATGTTCTTGTAATGTGGGGTAGGGGGCTTACAACGTCAACGTGAATGTGGGCGAAACGACGCTGATGTTGAGGAAAGGTGCCCACTCCTGATTCCATATGTCGATGTACTTTGGAAGTTTGGCAAAAAGTACAGGCAAGGACCCAATCCTTAGCATTCTGAGTAATGCCGTGTCAAATGAACTTTGTCTTCAGCAGCTGTACAGTAGAATGGCGCGAGGGATATGGAAGGACGTGAATGAAATCAAACACCTGCCGGCGCATGAGAGCAGGAATCCATGGTTGCTGAATACCAGTACTGATGTCAGAGAAAAGGGTGGTGTTGGAGTCGTCGAAGGGGGCATCTTCCCAATGGAGGAATGTGCAGGATGTCCTACATGCTTGATACTTTGGATCCTATTGTTGGGCTTCAGCAAAGGTGTTGTAATCAAACCCCAGTTGAACGGAGGCCAACATGTTTCCTGACAGGGCATCGGCAACGGGATTCATTTTCCCAGGGATATGTTGAAGGGTGCAATTGTATTCAGCTACGGTAGAGAGATGTCCGCGATGATGAGCAGACCAGGTGTCAGACTGTTGAGTGAAGGCATGCACCAGAGCCATGTGGTCTGTGGGAATGACGAAGGGCGTACCTTGTAAGAAATGGCAAAAGTGGCGGACAGCCTGCAATTTGGGATCAAAGGTAGAATAACCCGATTCTACCTTCGACAGTTTTCTACTGAAGAAGGCCAATAGGCAGGGCAAGCCCTTGACCACCTGTTTAAGTACTACACCAATAGCGACGTTGCTGGCATCGGTGGAGAGAAGGAGAGAGGCATGTAGGACGGGAAAAGTGAGAGAAGCAGCTGTTGATAGGGCATACTTTGCGTTACAGAAGGCCTCCTCATGCAGGGGACCCACACTTTAGGTCTTTTGGCTTGCCCTTGAGGGAGGCGTAGAAGGGAGCAAGAGTGGTGGCAATGGCTGTCAGAAAACAGTGATAATAGTTATTCATGCCCAAGTATTCAGGCAGTGCTTTGACGGTCGAGGGCGTTGGGAAGTTCTGAACGGCTGCTACCTTCTCAGGGAGGGGATGGACTGCTTCAGGAGTGATGCGATGCTCTAAGAACGACACTTCATTGGAGCCAAACGTACACTTGTCGTACCGGACTACAACGCCATTTTGTTGTAGGTGGTCGAGTGCTATGCACAGGTGACGGAGGGGTTCCTCTTTTGAGGAAGAGAACAGAAGTAAGTCGTCCATGTAACATACACAGAAGGGAAGATTCCCTAAGATGCCATTAATGAAACGTTGAAATGTGACCCCAGAACACGAATGCCAAAACAGGAGCAATTGATGGTGCATGTACCGATGGGAGTGGTGATGGCAGTCTTGGGATGTCTTCTGGGTTAATAGGCACCTGATAATACCCCTTCAGGAGGTCGAGCGTGGAGAAAACATTCGCTTTGTGCAGGTAGGTCACGTCGGCGATGTTTGGGAGGGGATAGAGATCTGGTTCTGTTTGCATTTTCAGGCACCTATAATCCCCACACGGACGGAAGGAGCAGTCTTTCTTCAGGGCGATGTGTAAGGTGACGACCATGGGCTCGACGCCTTTTGGCAAAGGCCCATTTCTTCCATTTTGGCGAACGTCTGATTGGCGGCTGCCAATCGATCCGATGCCAGACGTCTGAATTTGGCGAAGACTGTGGGTTCCGTCATCTTGATATGGTGATAAATACCGTGTATGGCAGGAGCCATAAGCGTTTGGCAAAGTTCTGGGCGGAAAACTTCCAGGTTCTTCATGAGGAGGTGGGCATAGGCATTCATGGCTGCACTGATGTGGAGAGTGAGGTTGAAGGGGGCAGGTTGAAGAGGTGTCGACAAGTACGAGTCTGCGTTGACCAATCGTTGATGGGTGAAATCGACCAGAGCGTGGAAATGAGAGAGGAAATCCTCACCGAGGATTGGCAATGTGACGTCAACAACGAGAAACTTCCAATTAAATTTGCGGGATACAAACGATAATGTGAGGTTCTAGTAACCGTAGGTGGGTATTGCCGATCCGTTGACAGCTACCAGGCGGATGTTGGCAGACTTAGACAGACGACGTCGTGTCCTGAAGAATTCCTTTGTCAAAAGAGAACGACAAGCACCCAGGTCCACCAAAAATTGCACGCCTGTTCGTGCATAATGTAAAAAGAAAAGATTAGAAACTCGGGAGGCCACCACCATGAGCAATGGCCTACTTAAACATTTCTTTGGCAATTGACAATCTTCGGCACTTGTTTTCGCGGCAGCCCCGAATCTGGAGTGGTAGTAGCAAAACTTCGGCCAATGGGCGGCAGTAAGTGGCTGCAGAAGTCGTTTGTTGGGGCGGCGAGCGAGTGGTGGGTGATGGGGGGCTTTGTTCCGCTCCGGCATGTCATGTGGTAGGCGTGTGTGTCCTACAGCATTCGCATCAGCTTTGGCTGATGTTGAATAGGTGTCCTCTTCCTCAGGAGCGGAGGCGTTGATGGAAATCTTGAAGGTCGTAGTGGCTGTCCATAAGGGCATCGGCTTTGGTCATCAAGTCCTTTATGGGTGAAGTATCGACATCGGGTATGGAAGTGCATTCAGGTTCGGGTAAACGGCGTACCTAAAGGGCACGAAGTAGGCTCACCTCACGAGGAGAGCTGTCTGCGGCAGGTTGCAGGCGAGCGATACTGGTCATTTCCTGAGGGCGAGCGAAGCCCTTTGGTTCCCCAACGGTTGTTGAGAGAGCTGAAAAAGCTTTGCTATACAGGCGGGTGGCAACGGCGAGTACTGCTGCAAAAGGTATGTTTGGAGGGTGTCATGCGCTATTGGGTTGTTTTCTTGTTCACAAAGCCAGTTTGAGATTTCTGGGAAGCTGTCCTTGGGTATCGCCCCGAGAACATAATCTGCTTTGGTGGTTGAGTGAGTCATGCCCTTTGATGCGGAACTGGTCTTCTGCGCGCTGAAACCAAGCAAATGCTTCTCCGCTGGCAAAAAAAAAGAATTTCAATGGGGCCGCCATATTAAAAGTGAGGTGGTGGAAGGCGGGAGGAGCAAATCGACTTCTGAGGTCACCAATGTGACGTGCAAAGAGTAGGTGGGGACTTAAAAGCGAGATGAAAGCAACTGAGTACTTTATTATGGACACATCAATTATATATACACAGTAGGTCCCGGCAAGAAGGGCACAGAATAAAACATGCTATTTCTTTTCCAACCAGAAAACGGTTTCGTTCACAGTTAACAATAAGAAGTAGGCGAAGGGAGAGCGAAGATACAAAGGATAATATACTGTATACAAAAAAGAGAAATGTCGTTACTATGTACGATCGTGTGACATACGGGTGGTACAGCCGTTAATCTTTGATACCCAATAGGAATTCCATATACTAGATATATCTCCACAATACTTCATAATTTTTCGATCTTTCCACCTGTGTCATGATTCTTGTCATATATAAAGCTATTAACTCGTTCTTTTAGAATTTGTATTAAATTATCTTGCAAAAATATACCAGTATTTCAATGTTAAAATTTAAGAATTAATTAAAACTCAAATATTGTTTTTCAATATGATATCCAATGTGATAAATGGCTTTCTGAAATACTGCGAAATTGATGATGGGTGAAGATGAGCTCCTACTTGAATAAAATATTTAAAGTACTTAATCTTGTAGTTTTATTCGGCATTTCAGTGTAGAAGTTTTCCCATAAATCCTTAAAGGGATACGCAGCTTTAAGCTAATTTTTTTTTTCAAATGACTGCCGAGTAAGAGTAGGTTAGAGAGAGAGAGAGAGAGAGAGAGAGAGAGAGAGAGAGAGAGTTGCATTACTTCACCAAAAATAGAGTGGAATAGAAAAAATTAAGACAAATACCACAGACCAGCGGTAGGAAAGAAAATGCCTTTGATTACGGCGACGACAAGAAAAAATATGAACTTCAGTTTTCAGGTCTTTCGCCCAAGGTAATTACTATTTTTTCATGTGCAAAAAATTACATACTGATATATGTTAAGACATGAAAAATACAGTAATTACAAAAGAATAAGCGAGAAAAATAACTCAAAACATCTAAAGTAATGATCATAATGCTTAAGAGGTAAAATTATACAGAAATCATTATTAATTTTTCCCATATGTTTTTAATATTTCAACATTTTCATATCTGTGAAAAAAGAAAAAAAACTTCAAAGGAATTATCGTATTAAAATATTTCACTGAAAACATCTACAGCAACGATCATAATGTTTATGAAGAAAATTAAATAGGAATATTAAATGGGAATATATGTTTATTTATTTTACACTGCTGTTTTATATTCCAACACTTCATATTTGAATAAAAGTATTTTCTCTCCTGAATATGACTATGAAGCTCTATTCTATACATAAATATTCTTTCGTTGACAAATTTTATCAATTCACATCTATTTGTAATATCTTTATACCGTTTTCATATTATGATATACCAAACAACATTAAATCATTATCCGGATTACAGTGCCTTAATAATTGTTATTGATGACTAAATCACAATTATATAAATCCTCATTTCCTTTCAGGATATTATTTATACATGAATAAAATCCTGACTTTTATTTAATTAACTCTGCAATATTTTTGTTTTTATGTTCATATTTTTTTTAGAAGACAATTTGATTTGCACCGTTCATGACAATAGTAATGTTAGTTTTTTATCTTAAAAAAGAGGAAATAATAATTATAAAGATATTTGTCATATAATTATCACACCTATGATAGTCCCACCTTTGAATTCTTCTACAGATGAGATTAAGAGAATATTGAAATTCACTGTAGGCCTACTAATATATACTTTTATGTTTATTCAAGGAGTCCTTTTTGAGTGAGGATACCTTAACATAGTGAAACAGTTTGTGTATCGCCATGACCTGCAAATCTGTACTAGTCAGGGCCACCCATACTAGTTTGGTTTGCTGTGAGGGATCAGACAAAAGTCTCTCACCATCATTAGTCCCCAGTTGGTCAGCGTGGTGCTGAAAACTGTATAAACTCCAGACATGAATAAGGATATGTTTGAGGCTTTTGACCTGCATCGGCCAAAAAACAGCTGTTTCTTGTTAATTCTTTGGATGTTATTCAAACAAAGACAAGGAAAGAAAACCCATAAAGCAAAACTATGACTGAGCCATTTCTGGAAATACGTTACGGTGATGAGATTCTTAGTCACTGTTGGAAAAGGTAATGACTTAATTTATCTCAAGTACGCTAGAGACTGAAATATTATCTTTCTATCTCTTTGCTTAACGATAGAGTCTGTTTTTAACTGCCAATACTTGTGATCCCACTTAAAAGCAATAACAATCATCGGGTTTTCTCTCGTTATAAACAAAAATGTGTTTTATATTAATTTTACCATTTAATTCGATATCTCATTATGATATTGTTGATATTGAGTTCCAATCACCTCCCATTTAGACTGCCAGTCATTTATTTCATTTTTACATTATTCTTTTACATACACGCGCGCACACAAACACACACACACACACACACACACACACACACATATATATATATATATATATATATATACATACATATATATAAGTGTTTTATAAAGGAATGAAATAACAGAATAGTGCCAAATAAAAATAGAAATTCAAAAGAGTGGCATGACAGAAGTTGCAATGGTTCTCTCTCTCTCCGTGGAGTTTATCTTTTTAATTTGCACGGTGGCTGGATATCCGTGGGAAATTGCCATAATCATGCACCTATTGCAGGGAGAAGGGAAGTATTACACAAGCTCTGGATGAAATGAAAGATACCGCTAGAGCTGCTAATTCTACACCAACAGCAATTATGAAGGAAGCCACACAAAATAGATATAGACGATGCTGTTGAACTACAGAGTACACCAGCTATGAACCATGTTGTTCATCACATTCGTTGGGGGAGGGGGGAGAGGGGAATTCTAGTGGAATCATAGTTTGCAATAGATTTAGTAATCCCTGATAACTTTTTAATATTTATATATGTAAATCTTCTTCTCAGATAGACTATGAATAATCATTGTTAATAGGAAAATCATAATATCCCATAAATCTCTTCTGATATGTCACTCTTTTGAAAGGATTCCATAAAAATATACTGTATACACACACACACACACACACACACATATATATATATATATATATATATATATATATATACATATATATGTGTGTGTGTGTGCGTTTATGTGCTTGTATGTGAACTTACGTAAGTTTCATCCTCATCTGTTCCAATTTTTTTTTTAGTTTAAAAGGAACTCGAAAGAAAGACAAGAAGTCGTCAGTGTAGTTAGAATTTTTGTTGCGAGTGTGCAAACTATCAAAGAAAAAAAGGAGCTGTTGACTTTCGCAATTTTCACGGATCAAAAAAAGGAGATTGCATCAAATGGCTTGTAAGCCTTCCCAGCTCAAGTACTTGGTTAAACACTGGAAGAGCAGGCGCTAATTGGGACGAGTTAATTACACAACACGTTTATCGCGTTCATTAGTCCTCAGCATAACTTTGGAAGTTTAGATTACTATCTTATAATGTATTAGCAGTTATAGGGTTGTTTTATTATCTCTATTAAGAGTAGATAATATCGGTTATGTATTATTACATAACTTTATAAAATTAAAGGTTACAATGAACATAAACATATACAGTAGAATTGCAATTTATTTTAATTAATTGGTAGAGTATTGAATATAATTTCTACGCTCATTTGAGAGATAAAGGGTGTTCATATTTTCTATCAAGAGTAAATAATATCGATTACGTATTATTACATGAATTTGTTTATAAGAAGGTTATTATAAATATAAACATCTAGAATTTTCAATTGGCCTAGGTTCATTGACAGATTAGAATGGATATAATTTCAACCCTCATTTGAGAGAGAATAACTGATTGATTGATTTTGAGCTTTCTGGCATCCTGCCACCATAGGTCATTGACGCTATCGTTTATTATAAATAAAGAATCAAAGGAAATTCAATTTAAAACTAATCTAACAATATAGTATACTGTAAAAGATGAAATCAGATTTTGTTCCTAAGAATTCCAGTGAATTAGAAGTTTCACAAACCAAGGGCCTTGCCTGACTTTCTTAACGGCAATAGAATTCAGAGCATTACTAATTCAAGAGACAACTTAAAGTGATGTGGTATTTTCTTTTTATTTTTCTTGTCAAGTTATATGCAAATTTCACTTACATTTTGTTACTGTAATACATTTAATAGTACTTTTCTTAACTTGTCTTCCTCCTCTGTTTCCTGGTTTGAGTTTTCCAAACCAAAAACCTTAATAGCTATAAGAAAACTATATAATTATGTAAATTATAATTTTACACTATGGAAGTTGAGCTCTCCCTTATGATAAATAAGTTATCAAAATACATTTATGATAAAAAACAACCAGCGATAGTTTTTTTTTCTATTTTTTTTTCTTTTGTTATGATCGAATTAAAGAAACATTTTTTTTTTTAAATCTTGCCGGTAAATCACTATCTCGAAACATCTTTTTTTTTTTTTTTAAGGATTGACACGAGTATGTAAAATATATTTGTTTAAATATGCTGATTTGTAAAAAGAAAAACTGCGTCAAGAAAAGATATAAAGTACACTGTTAAAAAATTGCCGTGAAAAACGTGGAGAATCCAGGAGCAAATGCTGCCAAGCATTTGATCTTTTAAGAACGGATATATTGGCGTAAACGAATGATATTACGGACACCAACCCGTGAAAGATAATAACAAAGTTAGATGAAATTGCGGTCGCTGTATTTTAGTGAGATACGCATGAGGACAGTATATTTTTTAGGAGAATTCCCGATCAAAATTAGGGTTTTTTATAATAGTGTAATCCAGACATTTACTTTCTTCAAGGTAGAGTAATTCTGTTGAAAAGAGAGAGAGAGAGAGAGAGAGAGAGAGAGAGAGAGAGAGAGAGAGAGAGATTAGAATTATTAAGAAAATACGATCTTGTCCTTTTATCTCAAAATAATGATGTTCAATATAACAAAAATTACGAGTCATTAGAAGCATTTTAGTAAAGTGATGGGCTATATTATACTGCCAAAAGTTCCGACATTAAATGGTTTTATGTTTGCCTGACATACGAATCGATAAGATCAATTCATTATTAGAAGGAAATAAAATAATGCTAAAGCTAAAATGATGGATGCATTAAGATATTTTCCGGAATTCTCCACACGTTGCTATTCATTATTTGCAAAGCAATGATTGATTTTCACTCCGCAAGCTGTCATTTTCAAATGTCAATCGATAAGAAGTTATAATCAAACGTTGAATGCAATAAAAATTCTTATGAGACCTCTTAAGAAACTTCTTAGAACACTTATAAAATAATGATTTTTACAAACACGACATATGAATCATGTAATGTATTAGTCTGTTTAAGTAATTTATGCATTTAACTGAGGTGTTTATATCTTAACGTGATGAAAGGGTTTGCGTATCGCCAGGATCACAAAAGCTGTACTAGTCAGGGCCACCCTTATTAGGTTGATTTGCAGTGGCCAATCAGACTGAAGTCGTCACTATCACCAGTCTGTAGTGGCCAGCGTGGAGATAACAAAGTCCAAACTCAGACATGACTAAGAACATGTCTAATGCCTTTGTCCTTCAGCGGCCTAAAAAAAGGC
>NC_090726.1:26644474-26649474 GCF_036898095.1 Palaemon carinicauda | reverse complement strand
ACACAGTAGGTCCTGGCTAGGTAACTAAATACAACAAGCTATTTCTTGTCCAACAGGTTCATGCAAGTTGCTGTCAGTGCGAGGGGAGAGCGTAGAGACAAAGGATAATGTATACAAAAAAGAGAAATGTTGTTACTATGTACGATCGTGTGACACCCGGGTGGTACATCGCTCCCATGCTATACAAGTTAATGATCTAGAGAGGCGAACTGTAGCCGGGTAATTTGGCAGGATATAAGCAGGTTTTAGATGATCAATAGATACCCAGTCTTCTTCGCCACGAATGTTTAGTAGGAATGCTATTGGACTGCGCTGGATCGCAACGAAAGGGCCCGCGTAAGGGGGCGTTAGCGGGGGCTTGCTACTGTCGTTACATAGGAAGACGTGCATTGCAGAGTGCAAGTCTGTCGGTATGTGATGCTTCGCTGGGGGCCTGTAAGTCTGGCGGCATAGAGTAAATTTTCCCATGACGTGATGTATGCGCTGGAGGTCGTCGGAGGAGGTTGCAGAACGAAAAAATTCGGCAGGGATGACCAATGGGTCGCCATACACCATTTCAGCTGCCGAGACGTCCAAGGTGTCATTCGGGGTTGTCCTTAGTCCCAGGAGGACACAAAGAAGCTGAGTAAACCAGTTGGAGTCCTTTCAGTGGGACATCAAAGCTGCTTTGAGGGTGCGAAGAAAACTTTCAACTATACCATTGGCAGCAGAGTTTTATGCAGTTGTCTGATGTATGGTGATTCCCAGGAGATTCGTTATGATGTCCACAATTGACAGGTGAAAGTTGTACCCCTGTCAGAAGTAATATGCTCAGGAATACCAAATCTTTCTATCCATCCTAAGAAAAAGGCAGCTGTGCATGAGATGTACGTTGCAGTTTCCATGGGAATGGCTTCAGGCCAACAAGTGGAGCAGTTGATGACGGTAAAAATGTTACAATGTTCTTGTAATGTGGGTAGGGGCTTACAACGTTAACGTGAATGTGGGCGAAACGACGCTGATGTTGAGGAAAGGTGCCCACTCCTGATTCCATATGTCGATGTACTTTGGAAGTTTGGCAAAAAGTACAGGCACGGACCCAATCCTTAGCATTCTGAGTAATGCCGTGTCAAATGAACTTTGTCTTCAGCAGCTGTACAGTAGAATGGCGCGAGGGATATGGAAGGACGTGAATGAAATCAAACACCTGCCGGCGCATGAGAGCAGAAATCCATGGTTGCTGTCTACCAGTACTGATGTCAGAGAAAAGGGTGGTGTTGGAGTCGTCGAAGGGGGCATCTTCCCAATGGAGGAATATGCAGGATGTCCTACATGCTTGATACTTTGGATCCTATCGTTGGGCTTCAGCCAAGGTGTTGTAATCAAACCCCAGTTGAACGGAGGCCAACATGTTTCCTGACAGGGCATCGGCAACGGGATTCATTTTCCCAGGGATATGTTGAAGGGTGCAATTGTATTCAGCTACGGCAGAGAGATGTCAGCGATGATGAGCAGACCAGGTGTCAGACTGTTGAGTGAAGGCATGCACCAGAGCCATGTGGTCTGTGGGAATGACGAAGGGCGTACCTTGTAAGAAATGTCAAAAGTGGCGGACAGCCAAGTGCATCGCCTGCAATTTGGGATCGAAGGTAGAAAAACCCGATTCTACCTTCGACAGTTTTCTACTGAAGAAGGCCAATAGGCAAGGCAAGCCCTTGACCACCTGTTCAAGTACTACACCAATAGCGACGTTGCTGGCATCGGTGGAGAGAAGGAGAGAGGCATGTAGTACGGGAAAAGTGAGAGAAGCTGCTGTTGATAGGGCATACTTTGCGTTGCAGAAGGCCTCCTCATGAAGGGGACCCACTCTTCAGGTCCTTTGGCTTGCCCTTGAGGGAGGCATAGAAGGGAGCAAGAGTGGTGGCAATGGCTGTCAGAAAACAGTGATAATAGTTATTCATGCCCAAGAATTCAGGCAGTGCTTTGACGGTCGAGGGCGTTGGGAAGTTTTGAACGGCTGCTACCTTCTCAGGGAGGGGATGGACTGCTTCAGGAGTGATGCGATGCTCTAAGAACGACACTTCATTGGCGCCAATCGTACACTTGTCGTACCGGACTACAACGCCATTTTGTTGTAGGCGGTCGAGCGCTATGCACAGGTGACGGAGGGGTTCCTCTTTGAGGAAGAGAACAGAAGTAAGTCGTCCACGTAACATACACAGAAGGGAAGATTCCCTAAGATGCCATTAATGAAACGTTGAAATGTGACCCCAGAATACGAATGCCAAACAGGAGTAATTGATGGTGCATGTACCGATGGAAGTGGTGATGGCAGTCTTGGGATGTCTTCTGGGTTAATAGGCACCTGATAATACCCCTTCAGGAGGTCGAGCGTGGAGAAAACATTCGCTTTGTGCAGGTAGGTCATGTCGGCGATGTTTGGGAGGGGATAGTGATCTGGTTCTGTTTGCATTTTCAGGCACCTATAATCCTCACACGGACGGAAGGAGCAGTCTTTCTTCAGGGCGATGTGTAAGGTGACGACCATGGGCTCGACGCCTTTTGGCAAAGGCCCATTTCTTCCATTTTGGCGAACGTCTGATTGCAGGCTGTCAATCGATCCGATGCCAGACGTCTGAATTTGGCGAAGACTGTGGGTTCCGTCATCTTGATATGGTGATAAATACCGTGTTTGGCTGGAGCCATAAGCGTTTGGCAAAGTTCTGGGCGGAAAACTTCCAGGTTCTTCATGAGGAGGAGGGCATAGGCATTCATGGCTGCACTGATGTGGAGAATGAGGTTGGAGGGGGCAGGTTGAAGAGGTGTCGACAAGTACGAGTCTGCGTTGACCAATCGTTGATGGGCGAAATCGACCAGAGCGTGGAAATGAGAGAGGAAATCCGCACCGAGGATTGGCAATGTGAGGTCAACAACGAGAAACTTCCGATTAAATTTGCGGGATACAAACGATAATGTGAGGTTCTAGTAACCGTAGGTGGGTATCGCAGATCCGTTGACAGCTACCAGGCGGACGTTGGCAGACTTAGACAGACGACGTCGTGTCCTGAAGAATTCCTTTTTCAAAAGAGAACGACAAGCACCCATGTCTACCAAAAATTGCACGCCGGTTCGTGCATAATGTAAAAAGAAAAGATTAGAAACTCGGGAGGCCACCACCATGAGCAATGGCCTACTTAAACATTTCTTTGGCAATTGACAATCCTTGGCACTTGTTTTCGCGGCAGCCCCGAATCTGGAGTGGTAGTAGCAAAACTTCGGCCAATGGGCGGCAGTAAGTGGCTGCAGAAGTCGTTTGTTGGGGCGCGAGTGAGTGGTGGGTGATGGGGGGCTTTGTTCCGCTCCGGCACGTCATGTGGTAGGCGTGTGTGTCCTACAGCATTCGCATCAGCTTTGGCTGATGTTGAATAGGTGTCCTCTTCCTCAGGAGCGGAGGCGTTGATGGAAATCTTGAAGGTCGTAGTGGCTGTCCATAAGGGCATCGGCTTTGGTCATCAAGTCCTTTATGGGTGAAGTATCGACATCGGGTATGGAAGTGCATTCAGGTTCGGGTAAACAGCGTACCTAAAGGACACGAAGTAGGCTCACCTCACGAGGAGAGCTGTCTGCGGCAGGTTGCAGGCGAGCGATACTGGTCATTTCCTGAGGGCGAGCGAAGCCCTTTGGTTCCCCAACGGTTGTTGAGAGAGCTGAAAAAGCTTTGCTATACAGGCGGGTGGCAACGGCGAGTACTGCTGCAAAAGGTATGTATGGAGGGTGTCATGCGCTATTGGGTTGTCTTCTTGTTCACAAAGCCAGTTTGAGATTTCTGGGAAGCTGTCCTTGGGTATCGCCCCGAGAACATAATCTGCTTTGGTGGTTGAGTGAGTCATGCCCTTTGATGCGGAACTGGTCTTCTGCGCGCTGAAACCAAGCAAATGCCTCTCCGCTGGCGAAAAAAAAGAATTTCAATGGGGCCGCCATATTAAAAGTGAGGTGGTGGAAGGCGGGAGGAGCAAATCGACTTCTGAGGTCACCAATGTGACATGCAAAGAGTAGGTGGGTACTTAAAAGCGAGATGAAAGCAACTGAGTACTTTATTATGGACACATCAATCATATATACACAGTAGGTCCCGGCAAGAAGGGCACAGGATAAAACATGCTATTTCTTTTCCAACCAGAAAACGGTTCCGTTCACAGTTAAAAATAAGAAATAGGCGAAGGGAGAGCGAAGATACAAAGGATAATATACTGTATACAAAAAAGAGAAATGTCGTTACTATGTACGATCGTGTGACATACGGGTGGTACAGCCGTTAATCTTTGATACCCAATAGGAATTCCATATACTAGATATATCTCCACAATACTTAATAATTTTTCGATCTTTCCACCTGTTTCATGATTCTTGTCATATATAAAGTTATTAACTCGTTCTTTTAGAATTTGTATTAAATTATCTTGCAAAAATATACCAGTATTTCAATGTTAAAATTTAAGTATTAATTGAAACTCAAATATTGTTTTTCAATATGATATCCAATGTGATAAATGGCTTTCTGAAATTCTGCGAAATTGATGATGGGTGAAGATAAGCTCCTACTTGAATAAAATATTTGAAGTACTTAATCTTGTAGTTTTATTCGGCATTTCAGTGTAGAAGTTTTCCCTTAAATCCTTAAAGGGATACGCAGCTTTAAGCTCATTTTTTTTTTCAAATGACTGCCAAGTAAGAAGAGGTTAGAGAGAGAGAGAGAGAGAGAGAGAGAGAGAGAGAGAGAGAGAGAGAGAGTTGCATTACTTCACCAAAAATAGAGTGGAATAGAAAAAATTAAGACAAATACCACAGACCAGCGGTAGGAAAGAAAATGCCTTTGATTACGGCGACGACAAGAAAAAAATATGTGCAAAAAATTACATACTGATATATAATAAGACATGAAATATACAGTAATTACAAAAGAATAAGCGAGAAAAATAACTCAAAACATCTAAAGTAATGATCATAATGCATATGAGGTA
>NC_090726.1:26614474-26629474 GCF_036898095.1 Palaemon carinicauda | reverse complement strand
TAGTAGAAATGCTTTCAGACTGTGCCTGATTGCAAGGAAAGGGCCAATGTATGGGGGGCGTTAGCGGTGGCTTGCTAGTGTCGTTGCGTAGGAAGACGTGCGTTGCAGAGTGCAAGTTTGTCAGTATGTGATGCTTCGCTGGGGGCTTGTAAGTTTAGCGGCATAGAGTAAATTTTCCCATGACGTGACGTATGCGCTGGAGATCGTCGGAGGAGGTTGCAGAAGGAAAAAATTCGGCAGGGAATACCAATGGGTTGCCATACACCATTTCAGCTGCCGAGACGTCCAAGGCGTCTTTTGGGGTTGTCCTTAGTCCAAGGAGGAACCAGGGAAGCTGAGGTAAACCAGTTGGAGTCCTTTCAGTGGGTCATCAAAGCTGCTTTGAGGGTGCAATGAAAACGTTAAACTATTCCATTGGTAGCAGAGTTGCAGGCAGTTGTCTGATGTAGGGTGATTCCCAGGAGATTCGTTATGATGTCCACAATTGAGAGGTGAAAGTAGTACCCATGTCAGAAGTAATATGCTCAGGAATACCAAATCTTACTATCCATCCTGAGAATAAGGCAGCTGTACAATAGGTGGACGTTGCAGTTTCCATAGGAATGGCTTCAGGCCAACGAGTGGAGCGGTCGATGGAGGTAAAAAGGTTACGATGTCCTTTTAATGTGGGTAGGGGGCCTACAACGTCAACGTGAATGTGGGCGAAACGACGCTGATGTTAAGGAAAGGTGCCCACTCCTGAATCAATGTAAGATGTACTTTGGAAGTTTGGCAAGAAGTACAGGCACGGACCCAATCCTTAGCATCCTCAATAATCTCGTGCCAAATGAACTTTGTCTTTAGCAGCTGTGCAGTAGAATGGCGCGAGGGATATGAAAGGCCGTGAATGAAATCAAACACCTGTCGCCGCATGAGAGCAGGAATCCACGGTCGCTGTCTACCAGTACTAACGTCACAGAGGAGGGTGGTGTTAGAGTCATTGAAGGGGACATCTTCCTAATGGAGGAATGTGCAGGATGTCCTACATGCTTGATACTTTAGATCCTGTCGTTGGGCTTCAGCCAAGACGTTATAATCAAATCCCAGTTGAACGGCGGCCAACGGGATTCATTTTCCCAGATACGTGTTGAAAGGTGCAATTGTATTTAGCCACGGCGGAGAGATGCCAGCAATGATGGGCAGACCAGGTGTCAGACTGTTGAGTGAAGGCGTGCACCAGAGGCATGTGGTCTGTGGGAATGACGAAGGGCGCACCTTGTAGGAAATGGCAAAAGTGACGAACAGCCAAGTGCACTGTAAGCAATTCACGATCGAAGGTAGAATAACCCGATTCTGCATTCGACAGTTTTCTAATGAAGAAGGCCAATAGGCAGGGCGAGCCCTTGACCACCTGTTCAAGTACTGCACCAATAGCGACGTTGCTGGCATCGGTGGAGAGAAGGAGAAGGGCATGTGGGATGGGAAAAGTGACAGCAGCAGCTGTTGATAGGGCATACTTTGCGTTGCAGAAGGCCGCTTCTTGAAGGGGACCCCTCTTCAGGTCTTTTCACTTGCCCTTGAGGGAGGCGTAGAGGGGAGCAAGAGTGGCGGCAATGGCAGTGTGAAAACGGTGATAATAGTTAATCATGCCCAAGAACTCCTGCAGTGCTTTAACGGTCGAGGGCGTGGGGAAGTCCTGAATGGCTGCTACCTTCTCTGGGAGGGGATGGAATCCTTCAGGAGTGATGCGATGCTCTAAGAACGACACTTCATTGGCGCCAAACACACACTTGTCGTACCGGACTACATCGCCATTTTGTTGTTGGCGGTTGGTGTTCCTCTTTTGAGGAAGAGAACACAAGTAAGTCGTCCACGCAACATACACAGAAGCGAAGATTCCCTAAGATGCCATCCATGAGACGCTGAAATATGACTCCAGCATTACGAATGCCAAAACAGGAGTATTTGATTGTGTATGTACCGAAGAAAGTGGTGATAGCAATCTTTGGATGTCTTCTGGGTTCATAGGCACCTGATAATACCCCTTCAGGAGGTCGAGCCTGGAGAAAACCTTCGCTTTGTGCAGGTAGGTCACGTCGGCGATGTTTGGGAGGGGGTAGGGATCTGGTTCTGTTTGTATTTTCAGGCACCTGTAATCCCCACACGGACGGAGGGAGCCGTCTTTCTTCAGGGCGATGTGTAAGGGTGATGACCATGGGTTTTAGGCCTTTTGGCAAAGGGCCATTTTTTCCATTTCGGCGAACGTCTATTTGGTGGCTGCCAATCAATCCGATGCCAGACATTTAAATTTGCCGAAGACTGGGGGTCCCGTCATCTTGATATGATGATAAATACAGTGTTTGGCTGGAGCCATAGGCGTTTGGCGAAGTTCTGGGTGGAAAACTTCCGGGTACGTCATGGGGAGGTGGGCGTAAGCATCAGTGGGTGCACTGATGTAAAGAGCGAGGTTGGAGTGGGTGGGTTGAAGAGGTGTCGACAAGTATGAGTCTGCATTGACCAATCGTCGATGGGGGACATCGACCAGAAGGGGGAAATGAGAGAGGAAATCTGCACCGAGGATTGGCAATATGACGTCAACAACGAGAAACTTCCAATTAAATTTGCCGGATACAAACCATAATGCGAGGTTCTAGTAACCGTAGGTGGGTATCGCAGATCCGTTGATAGCTACCAGGCGGACATCGGCAGACTTAGACAGACTACGTCGTCTGCTGAAGTGTTCCTTTTTAAAAAGAGAACGACAACCACCCATGTCGATCAAAAATCGCACGCCCGTTCCTGCATAATATAAAAAGAAAAGATTAGAAACTCGGGAGGCCACCGCCACGAGCAATGGCCTGCTTACACATTTTTTGGCCACTGACAATCCTTGGCCAATTTTTTCATGGCAGCCCTGAATCTGGAGTGGTAGTAGCAAAACTACGGCCGATGGGCGGCAGTAAATGGCTGTAGAAGTCGTTGGTTGGGGGCGCGAGCGAGTGGTGGGTGATGGGGGGCTTTGCGAAGCTCCGGCACATCACGGGGTAGGCGTGTGTGTCCTATGGCATTCGCATCAGCTTGGTTAACGTTGAATAGGTGTCCTCTTCGTCAGGAGCGGAGGCGTTGATGGAAGTCTCGAAGATCGTGAAGTGGCTGTCCTTAAGGGCATCGGCTTAGGTCATCAAATCCTTTATAGGTGAAGTATTGACATCGGGTATGGAAGCGCGTTGAGGTTCGGGTAAATGGCGTACCTTAATGGCACGCAGTAGGCTCACCTCACGAGGAGAGCCGTCTGCGGCAGGTTGCAGGCGAGTGATACTGGTTATTTCCTTGAGGCCGAGCGAAGCCCTTTGGTTCCCCAATGGTTGTTGAGAGAGCTGAAAAAGCTTTGCTATACAGGCGGATGGTGACGGCGAGTACTGCTGCAGAAGGTATGTTTGGAGGGTGTCATACACTATTGGGTTGTCTCCTTGTTCACAGAGCCAGTTGGAGATTTCTGGGAAGCTGTCCTTGGATATTGCCACGAGAACATAATCTGCTTTGGTGGTTGAGCGAGTCACGCCCTTGATGCGGAATTTGACTTCTGCGCGCTGAAACCAGACAAACGCGTCTCTGCTGGTGAATGACGAAAATTTCCATGGGGCAGTCATATTAAAAGTGAGGGGATGGAAGGCGGGAGGAGCGAGTCGACTTCCGGGGTCACCAATGTGACGTGCCGAGAGTAGGTTTTAACTTAAAAGAGAGATGAAAGCAACTGAGTACTTTATTATGGACACACTGAGTATATATACACAGTAGGTCCCGGTAAGAACGTCATAAAATACAACATGCTATTTCTTGTCCAACCAGCAAATGGTTCCGTTCACAGTTAACAATGAGAAATAGGCAGACAGGTTCATGCAAGTTGCTGTCAGTGCGAAGGGGAGAGCGAAGATACAAAGGGTAATATACTGTACACAAAAAAGAGAAATTCGTTACTATGCACGATCATGTGATACACGGGTGGTACAGCCGTTAATCTTTGATACCCAATAGGAATTCCATATACTAGATATATCTCCACAATACTTCATAATTTTTCGATCTTTACACCTGTGTCATGATTCTTGTCATATATAAAGCTATTAACTCGTTCTTTTAGAATTTGTGTTTAATTATCTTGCAAAAATATATCAGTATTGCAATGTTAGAATTTAAGAATTAATTAAAACTCAAATATTATTTATCAATATGATACCCAATGTGATAAATGACTTTCTGAAATACTGCGAAATTGATGATGGATGAAGATAAGCTCCTACTTGAATAAAATATTTAAAGTTCTCAATCTCGTGGTTTTATTCTGCATTTCAGTGTAGAAGTTTTCCCATAAATCCTTAAAGGGATAAGCAGCTTTAAGCTCATTTTTTTCCAAATGACTGCCGAGTAAGAAGAGGCTGGAGAGAGAGAGAGAGAGAGAGAGAGAGGAGAGAGAGAGAGAGAGAGAGAGAGTTGCATTATATCACCAAAAATAGAGTGGAATAGAAAAAAATAAGACAAATTCCACAGACCAGCGGTAGGAAAGAAAATACCTTTGATTACGGCGACGACAGGAAAAAATATGAACTTCAATTTTCAGGTCTTTCACCCAAGGTAATTACTATTTTTTTTATGTGCAAAAAATTATATACTGATATATAATAAAACAGGAAAAATACAGTAATTAAAAAAGAATGAGCGAGAAAAAATAACTCAAAGAATAGCATGTAAAGTAATGATCATAATTTTTATGGGGTAAAATGATACAGAAATCATTATTTATTTCTCTCATATGTTTTTAATATTTCAACATTTTCTTATCTGTGAAAAAAAAAAACTTCAGAAGAATTATCTTATTAGAATATTTCACTTAAAACATATAAAGCAACGATCATAATGTTTATGAAGAAAATTAAATAGGAATATGAAATAGGAATATTTGCTGTTCTGTATTCCAGCACTTCATATTTGAATAAAAGTATTTTCTCTCCTAAATATGAGAATGAAGCTCTACTCTACACATAAATATTCTTTCCTTGACAAATTTTATCAATTCACATCTATTTGTAATATCTTTATACCGTTTTAAGATTATGATATACCAAACATTAAATCATTATCCGGATTACAGTGCCTTAATAATTAAGTTATTGATGACTAAATCACATTTATATAAATCATCATTTCCTTTTAGGATATTATTTATACATGAATAAATTCATGACTTTTATCTTGATTGAAATTCTGGAACTCTGCAATATTTTTTATTTTCATATTTTTTTAGAAGACAATTTGATTGCACCGTTCATAACAATGGTAATGTTAGTTTTTATCTTCAAAAAGAGGAAGCAATAGTTGTAAAGATATTTGTCATATAATTATCACACCTATGATAGTCCCACTTTTGAATTCTACTACAGCTGAGATTAAAAGAATATTGAAATTCACTGTAGGCCTACTAATATATACTTTTATGTTTATTCAAGGAGTCCTTTTTGAGTGGGGATACCTTAACGTAGGGAAACAGTTTGTGTATCGCCATGACCAGCAAATCTGTACTAGTCAGGGCCACCCATACTAGTTTGGTTTGCTGTGAGTGATCAGACAAAAGTCTCTCACCATCATTAGTCCACAGTTAGCCAGCATGGTGATGAAAACTGCATAAACTCCAGACATGAATAAGGATATGTCTGAGGCTTTTCACCTGCATCGGCCAAGAAACGGCTGTTTCTTGTTGATGTTATTCAAACAAAGACAAGGAAAGAAAACCCATAAAGCAAAACTATGCCTGAGCCATTTCTGGAAATACGTTACGGTGATGAGATTCTTAGTCACTGTTGGAAAAGGTAATGACTTAATTTATCTCAGGTACGCTAGAGACTGAAATATTATCTTTCTATCTCGTTCCCTAACGATAGAATCTATGTTTTTAACTGCCAATACGTATGCCCCCACTTAAAAGCAATAACAATCATCGTCTTTTATCTCGTTATAAACACAAATGTTTTTATATTAATTTTACCATTTATTTGATATCTTATTATGATATTGTTGATATTGAGTTTCAATCAGCTGTCAATTAGACTGCCAGATATTTATTCCAGTTTTACATTATTCTTTTAAATGCACGCACACACACGCACACACTCACAGACAAACACACACACACACAAACACACACACACACACACACACACATATATATATATATATATATATATACATATATATATATATATATATATATATAAGTGTTTTATAAAGGAATGAAAAAAGAGAATAGTGCCAAATAAAAATAAAAATTCAAGAGTGGCATGACAGAAGTTGCAATGGTTCTCTAACTCTCCGTGGAATTTATCTTTTTAATTTGCACGGTGGCTGGATATCCGTGGGAAATTGCCATAATCATGCACCTATTGCAGGGAGAAGGAAAGTAATACACAAGCTCTGGATGAAATGAAAGATGCCGCTTAAGCTGCTAATTCTACACCAACAGCAATTATGAAGGAAGCCACACAAAATAGATATAGACGATGCTGATGAACTACACTATAGTCAATTTCTTTTAGCGATGCAGATTTGTACCGACTCGCAGCGGTGCCCTTTTAGCTCGGAAAAGTTTCCTGATCGCTGATTGGTTGGACGAGATAATTCTAACCAATCAGCAACCAGGAAACTTTTCCAAGCTAAAAGGGCACCGCTGCGAGTCGGTGCAAATCTGCCTCGATAAAAGAAATGGACTATAGTACACCAGCTATGAGCCATGTTGTTCATCACATTGGTAGCGGGGGAGGGGGCGGGGGGGGGGGGGGGTTGCAGTGGAATCCAAGTTTGCAATAGATTTGGTAATCACTGATAACTTTTTAATGTTTATATATGTAAATCTTCTTATCAGACAGACTATGAGTAATCATTGTTAATAGGAATATCATAATATCTCATGAATCTCTTCTGATATGTCACTCGTTTGAAAGGACTCTATAAAAATATACTGTACACACACACGCACACACACACACACACACACACACACATATATATATATATATATATATATATCATATGTGTGTTTCTGCGTGTGTTTGCGTTTATATGTTTGTATGTTAACTTACGTACGTTTCATCATAATCTGTTTCAATTCTTTCTTTACTTTAAAAGGAACTCGAAAAAAAGACATGAAGTCGTCAGTGTAGTTATAATTTTTTTTGCGAGTGTGCAAACTATCAAAGAAAAAAAGGAACTGTTGACTTTCGCAATTTTCACGGATCAAAAAAAGAAGATTGCATCAAATGGCTTGTAAGCCTTCCCAGCTCAAGTACTTGGTTAAACACTGGAAGAGCAGGCGCTAATTGGGACGAGTTAATTACACAACACGTTTATCGCGTTCATTAGTCCTCAGCATAACTTTGGAAGTTTAGATTACTATCTTATAGTGTATTAGCAGTTATAGGGTTGTTTCATTCTCTATATTAAGAGTAGATAATATCGGTTATGTATTATTACATGATTTTTTTTTTAATAAATGGTTACAATAGATATAAGCATTTAGAATTGTAATTTCCCGTTGGTTTACCAGTAGAGATTAATATAATTTCAATCCTGGGTTTAATGATAGATTGGAATGGATATAATTTCAACCCTCATTTGAGAGAGAATGATTGATTGATTGATCAGGAGCTTTCTGGCATCAGGGCACCAAAGGTCATTGACGCTGATATTGTTTATTATAGATAAAGAATGAAAGGAAATATAATTTAAAACTATTTCAGCAGAATATGCTGTAAAAGACGACATTTGATTTTGTTTTTGAAAATTCCTATGAAATACAAATTCCACAAACCAAGGGCCTTGTCTGACTTTCTTAACGTCAAGAGTGATGTGGTATTTACTTATTTTATTTTTTTCACTGTAAAATTATATGCAAATTTCACTTACATTTTGTCAATGTAATATGTTTATTTGTACATTTCTTATATTTATACTCATTTTCCGTTTCCTGGTTTAAGTTTTCCAAGCCTAAAACCTCAATAGCTATAAGAAAACTCCATAATCATGTGAATAGTATATTTACGCTATGCAAGTTGAAATCTCCCTTCATGAAAAATTAATGATCAAAATATATGCAAGGTAAAAAAAACAAGCAGAGAACTTTTTTCCCATATTTCTCGTTATCATATTATTATAGATACCATCTTTTAAACCTTGCTGGTAAGCACTATCTCGAAACATGGCATTCGATTCAGGAATTTATTTTTTTTTTTCTTTATAATTGACACGAGTATGTGCATTTTTTTTAAGTATGCTGATATATAAAGAGAAAAACTGTGTCAAGGAAAGTTATAAATTACACTATTAAAAAATTGCCATAAAAAACAATTGTAAAATGCAGGAATAAATGTGGCCAGATATTTACCGTTTTAAAATCGAATATATTGACGTAAATTAATGATATTACGGACACCAACCCGTACAAGATAAAGATAATAAAGCAGGATACAATTACGAGTACCTATATTTTATTGAGATATGGTTGAGAACAGTATATTTTTACGGAGAATTTCCGATTAAAATTAGGGTTTTTTTTATAACTATGTAATCTAGACATTTACTTTTCTCGAGGTAGTAGAATTCTGTTGAAAATGCAATTGAGAGAGAGAGAGAGAGAGAGAGAGAGAGAGAGAGAGAGAGAGAGAGAGAGAGGTGGAATTAATAAGAGAGAAAACGATCTAATTCTTTTATTTTTAAGTAATATTTCTATAAAGGAAAAAATACAATTCATTAAAAGCGTTTTAGTAAAGTAATTGGCTCTATTATACTTCCAAAAGTTCAGACATTAAATGAATTTATGTTCGCCTGACATACGAATGAATAAGTTCAATTCATCATTAGAAGGAAATAAAATGATGATAAAACTAAAATGATTGATGCATTAAGATATTTTCCGAAAATCGCAACACGTTAACATTCATTACTTGCAAAGCAATGATTGATTTCTCTCCTCCGGTTGTCCTTTTCAAATGTCAATTGATAAAAAGGTTTAATTTAACTTTATTTTGAATAAAAATTCTCATGAAAGTTCATATGAAAATTCTTAGAACACTTATGAAGCAAAGAGGTTTACAAAGAGATACATATGAATCACGTTATGTATTACAATCTCTCAAGTAATTTATATATTTAACGTGATGAAATGGTTTGTGTATTGACATGATCAGCAAAGCTGTACTAGTCAGGGCCACCCATACTAGGTAGGTTTGCAGTGAGCTATCAGACTAAAGTCTCCACCATCATCAAGAGACCTGTCAAATCATTTTTACCTATTATAAGAAAAGGTCGTATGATGAATAACTGTTTTAGAGATATAAGTATATATTTGTATTGTGAGATGTAACAAGTCTAAATGAAGATTAAAACTATAAGTTATAGGTTACTGTACTACAGGCATTAGTGGGTGGTCAAAGAAATCATATGATCATACTAGTTGGGAGGAACACAGATAGTTTTGCAACGTTATATTGTTACCAATAACATTGTTTGGAGAGTTTTTTTCAATTTGGAAAATCTGTTATAACTAAATGTACCTTGAAAAGTATAACTTAGTGCTAATAAACATGTTTCCTTTATCAATAGTGTATAAATGCTCACCAATTAATAAGGCTTTAATTTGATTAGTTCCAAAAACAATTAATTTTCTACTATCTATTCCTAAAAGAAACATTAACGTTATTCATATCATACGCAACGTGGTATTTTTTATTATATAATAAACATTGTAATTTTCCATTCAGCTCTAAATTATTCGCTTCAACAATGGTATTCGTTCCTCTAATTCGATAATAGATCTGACCATTTGGTAATTTTTCTCATCAAACCCAAAATGGAATCCTATTGCATGAGATCAAAGAGGCTTCTTTGCCATCTAAAGGGCTTTTTTAAACCAAAGTGGTTTGACACTCTTGGTTGATGAGGCTTGGGAACCTAAATAGCTGATATTTTCTATCGTTATAGCATTTGGAGAGTGAAATTAATATTATTATTATTATTATTATTATTATTATTATTATTATTATACATATATGTCTATATATGCACACACACACACACACACACACACACACATATATATATATATATATATATATGTGTGTGTGTGTGTGTGCGTGTGTGTGTGTATATATATATATATATATATATCTATTTATTTATTTAAGTGGAATCCAAGATGGCAATAGATTTGGTAATCCCTGATAACTTTTAAAGTTTGTATATGTAATCTTCTTATCAGACAGACTATGAGTAGTCATTGTTAATAGGAATATCATAATATCCCATAAATCTCTGATGATATGTCACTGGTTGGAAAGGACTCCATAAAAATATACTGCATACACACACACAAACACACACACACACACACACACACATATATATATATATATATATATAATTTATATATATATATATATATATATATTTATATATATATATATAAAATATATATATATATATTATATATATATAAAATATATATATATATATATATATGTATGTATGTATGTAAAACTTACGTACGTTTTTATCCTCATCTGTTTCAATTCTTTTTTTAGTTAACAACCCAATATGTAGACCTATAGGCTCCCCCAAAATCCCATTCATAGCTCACAACAGGGTGCAGACGATAGAGCGAAAGGTGAAACAGGGACGTTTCCAGTAGGGAAATATAACCGTTATGTTCACGATACCTCCCCTGTGTCACGATTCCTGACATATCTAAGGGTTTTAACTTGTCTTTTAGAATTTGTTTTAAATTATCTTCAAAAAATATATCAGTATTTCAATTTAAGACTCTCTCGTTTCGCCTCCTCAATATGCAAAAATGAAAAATTAGTTAAATGTCAAATATTGCTTATCAATATAATATACAATGTGATAAATGGCATTCTGAAATACTGCAAAATTTATGACGGATGAAAATAGTCTCCTATTTGAACAAAATATCAAAGGTCTTAATATAGTAGTTTTATTCTACCTTTCAGTGTAAAAGTTTTCCCATAAATCCTTAAAGGGATAAGCAGCTTTAAGCTCAATTTTTTATTCAAATGACTGCTGAGTAAGAAGAGGTTGGAGAGAGAGTAGGGGGTGGTGTGTGTGAGAGAGAGAGAGAGAGAGAGAGAGAGAGAGAGAGAGAGAATGTGGTGCATTACATAACCAAAAGTAGAGTGGAATAGAAAAAGTTAAGATACATTCCACAGACTAGCGGTAGGAAAGAAAATGCCTTTGATTACGGCGACAATTAAAAAAAATATGAACTTCAAATTTCAGGTCTTTCGCCCAAGGTAATTACTATTTTTTTATATGTGCAAAACATTATATACTGATATAAAATAAGACATGAAAAATACAGTAATTACAAAAGAATAAGCGAGAAAAATAACTCAAAGCATCTAAAGTAATGATCATAATTGCTTTATGGGGTAAAATTATACAGAAATCATTATTCCTTTTTCCATATGTTTTTAATATTTCAACATTTTCATCATCTTTGGGAAACAACTTCAAAAGAATTATAGTATTAAAATATTTTACTGAAAACATCTAAAGCAACGATCATAATGTTCATGAAGAAAATTAAATAGGAATATTAAATAGGAATATATGTTTCTTTATTTATTTTACATTCTGCTGTTTTGTATTCCAGCACTTCATAATTGAATAAAAGTATTTTTTCTCCTAAATATGGCAATGAAGCTCTACTCTATAAGTAAATATTCTTTCCTTGACAAATTTTATCAATTCACATCTATTTGTTATATCTTTATACCGTTTTAAGATTATGATATACCAAACAACATTAAATCATTATCCGGATTACAGTGCTATAGTAATTATGTTATTGATGACTAAATCACAATGATATAAATCATCCTTTCCTTTCAGGATATTATTTATACATGAATAAAATCCAGACTTTTATCTTGATTGAAATTTTGGAAATCTGCAATATTTGTTTTTATTTTCATATTTTTTTAAAAGACTATTTGATTGTACCGTTCATAATAATCGTAATGGTAGTTTTTATCTTCAAAAAGAGGAAACAATAGATATAAAGATATTTGTCATATAATTATCACACCTATGATAGTCCCACTTTGAATTCTACTACAGCTGAGATTAAAATAATATTGAAATTCACTGTAGGCCTACTAATATATACTTTTATGTTTATTCAAGGAGTCCTTTTTGAGTGTGGATACCTTAACTTAGTGAAACAGTTTGTGTATCGCCATGACCAGCAAAGCTGTACTAGTCAGGCCCACCCATACTAGTTTGGTTTGCTGTGGGTGATCAGACAAAAGTCTCCCACCATCATTAGTCCCCAGTTGGCCAGCGTGGTGCTGAAAACTGCATAAACTCCAGACATGAATAAGGATATGTCTGAGGCTTTTGACCTGCATCGGCCAAGAAACGGCTGTTTCTTGTTGATTTTATTGATTTTATTCAAACAAAGACAAGGAAAGAAAATCCATAAAGCAAAACTATGACTGAGCCATTTCTGGAAATACGTTACTGTGATGAGATTCTTAGTCACTTGTAAAAGGTAATGACTTAATTTATCTCAGGTACGCTAGAGACTGAAATATTATCTTTCTATCTCGTTCCCTAACGATAGAATCTATGTTTTTAACTGCCAATACATGTGCTCCCACTTAAAAGCAATAACAATCATCATCTTTTATCACGTTATAAACACAAATGTTTTTTATATTAATTTTACAATTTATTTGATAACTTATTATAATATTGTTCATATTGAGATTCAATCACCTCCATTTGACTGCCAGTCATTTATTCCATTTTTACATTATTCCTTTACATACACGCACACACACCGCGCACACTCACAGACAAACACACACACACACACACACACACACACATATATATATATATATATATATATGTGTGTGTGTGTGTGTGTGTGAGTGTGTGTGTGTTTGTGTGTGAAATAAAAGTGACAACAGAGTAGTGTCAAATAAAAATGAAAATTCAAAAGAATGGTGTAAAAGAAATTGCAGTGGTTCTCTAACTCTCCGTGGAGTTCATCTTTTTAATTTACGCGGTGGCTGGATATCCGTGGGAAATTGCCATAATCATGCACCTATTGCAGGGAGAAGGAAAGTAATACACAAGCTCTGGATGAAATGAAAGATGCCGCTAGAGCTGCTAATTCTACACCAACAGCAATTATGAAGGAAGCCACACAAAATAGATATAGACGATGCTGTTGAACTACAAAGTACACCAGCTATGAACCATGTTGTTCATCACATTCGTTGGGGGAGGGGGGAGAGGGGAATTCTAGTGGAATCATAGTTTGCAATAGATTTAGTAATCCCTGATACCTTTTTAATGTATATATATGTAAATCTTCTTCTCAGACAGACTATGAGTAATCAGTGTTAATAGGAAAATCATAATATTCCATAAATCTCTTCATATATATATATATATATATATATATATATATATGTATATATATATATATATATATATATAATGTGTGTGTGCTTCTGCGTGTGCGTGTGCGTTTATGTGTATTTGTATGTGAACTTACGTACGCTTCATCCTCATCTGTTCCAATTCTTTTTTTAGTTTAAAAGGAACTCGAAAAAAAGACAAGAAGTCGTCAGTGTAGTTAGAATTTTGTTACGAGTGTGCAAACTATCAAAGAAAAAAAGGAACTGTTGACTTTCGCAATTTTTCACGGATCAAAAAAAGGAGATTGCATCAAATGGCTTGTAAGCCCTTCCCAGCTCAAGTACTTGGTTAAACACTGGAAGAGTAGGCGCTAATTGGGACGAGTTAATTACACAACACGTTTATCGCGTTCATTAGTCCTCAGCATAACTTTGGAAGTTTAGATTACTATCTTATAATGTATTAGCAGTTAGAGGGTTGTTTTACTCTCTCTATTAAGAGTAGATAATATCGGTTATGTATTATTACATGAATTTTTTTTAATAAATGGTTGCAATAGATATAAGCATCTAGAATTGTAATTTCCCGTTGGTTTACCAGTAGAGATTAATATAATTTCAATCCTGGGTTTAATGATAGATTGGAATGGATATAATTTCAACCCTCATTTGAGAGAGGATGATTGATTGATTGATCTGGAGCTTTCTGGCATCATGACACCAAAGATTATTGACGCTGATATTGTTTATTATGGATAAAGAATGAAAGGAAATTTAATTCAAAACTATTTCAGCAGAATATACTGTAAAAGACGACATTAAATTTTGTTTTTGTGTATTCATATGATATACAAATTCCACAAACCAAGGGCCTTGCCTGACTTTCTTAACGTCAAGAGTGATGTGGTATTTATTTATATTTTTTTCATTGTAAAGTTATATGCAAATTTCAATTATATTTTGTTAATGTAATATGTTTAGGTGTACTTCATTTCCCTTCATGAAAATTAGTGATCAAAATATATGTAAGATAAAAAAACAAGCGGAAATAACTTTTTTTTTTATATATTTCTCGTTATCATAGTACTATAGATACCATTTAAAAAAAAAAAAAAAAAAAAACTTGCTGGTAAATCACTATCTCGAAACATGCATTCGATTCAGGATTTTTTTTTTTTTTTTTTGGGGGGGGGGGGGGTTGGGGGTTGGGAATTGACACGAGTATGTGAATTTATTTTCATTTTAAGTATGCTGACCTATAAGGAGAAAAACTGCGTCAAGGAAAGTTATAAATTACATTATTAAATAATTGCCGTAAAAAGAAACAACTGTAAAAATACAGGAATAAATGTCGCCAGACATTTACCGTTTTAAAAAAGAATATATTGACGTAAAGGAGTGATACTACGGACACCAACCCGTAAAGTTTAAGATAATAAAGCAGGGTACAATTACCAGTGGATATATATTTTATTGAGGTATGGTTGAGAACAGTATATTATTACGGAGAATTCCCGATTAAAAT
>NC_090726.1:26606974-26609474 GCF_036898095.1 Palaemon carinicauda | reverse complement strand
GGTAGAAAGACGTTCTCTGAGTCTAAATGGGGGTTTTTGAGGACGGTGAGTTCAATAGTGACATTTTCAACACCACCTGGGGTCATCTTCATCATCTTCCAGGTCAAAAGGTCATATTTCAAGGTCAAAATAGTGAATTTGGTAATTTTTACTCGTTTTTTGTGTGTAACTCATAGATGGTGAGGGATGGCTGATTATAATAAAAGGCAAGTCTGTAGTTCTGTCCAAATTTAATATATATTGTCAAATATTGTACTACTCAACATTCCAAACAAGCCCTAAAACAATGAAACACTAAAATAAGAAATAAAGAACGGTATTTCTCATCACAACAAAACTCAGACATTAACATTTGATTAGATGAACATCGCTAGACAATATATATTAAATTTGGACAGAACTACAGACTTGCCTCTTATTATAATCTGCCATCCCTCACCATCTATGAGTTACACACAAAAACGAGTAAAAATTACCAAAATTCACTATTTTGACCATGAAATATGACCTTGAAGAGGATGAAGATGACCCCAGGTGGTGTTGAAAATGTCACTATTGAACTCACCGTCCTCAAAAACCCTCTTTTGACTCAGAGAACGTGTTTCTAGCCCTTCTTAGAAGTCATTTTAGTCCAGGGACTCAAGTTAATCCTTCAGACTCAAGTTAAAAACCCCGATCAGGGGACGTTCCAGTCCTTTCTTGAAGGACAAAATATGACAATATATATTAAATCCGGACAGCTCTGCAGACTTGACTCATAATATAATCAGCTATCTCTCACCATTTATGAGTTACACACAAAAAAAACGAGCAAAAAATGACCAAAATTCACAAATTTGACCTTGATAAATGACCTTTAGACCTTGAAGATGACCCCAGGTGGTGTTGAAAATGTTACTATTGAACTCACCATCCTCAAAAACCCCCATTTTGATCCAGAGAACGTGTTTCTAGCCCTTCTAGAAGTCATTTTAGTCCAGACTCAAGTTAATCTTTCAGACTCAAGTTAAAAACCCCGAGGTCCTGACGTTCCAGTCCTTCCCTTAAAGGAGTCTATGGTTTGAAAGGAACTTGAAAAAAAGACAAGAAGTCGTCAGTGTAGTTTAGAATTTTCTTTTCTTTTTTCGATTGTGCAGAACCATCTATGAAAAAAAGGAACTGTTGACTTTTGCAATTTTCACGGATCAAAAAAAGGAGATTGCGTCAAGTGGCTTGTAAGCCTTCCCAACTCACTCAAGTACTTGGTTAAACGCTGGAAGAGCAGGCGCTAATTGGGACGAGTTAATTACACAACATGTTTAGCGCGTTCATTAGCCCTCGCATAACTTTGGAAGTTTAGGGTACTATTTTATAATGTATTAGCAGTTAGAGGATTGTTTTAATTTTTCTATTTAGAGTAGATAGTATCAGTTAGTGTATTATTACATAACCTCATAAAATAAAAGGTTATAATGGAGATAAAACATCTAGAATAGTAATTTATCTTGATTTATTGGTAGAATAATGTATAAAATTTCTACGCTCATTTGAGAGATAAAGAAAGTGTTTATATTTTCTATCAAGAGTAAATAATATCGATAACGTATTATTACATGAATTTGTTTATAAGAAGGTTATTATAAATATGAAAATCTTGAATTTTCAATATGCCTAGGTTTATTGACAGATTGGAATGGATATAATTTCAACCCTCATTTGAGAGAGAATAACTGATTGATTGATTTTGAGCTTTTTGGCATCCTACCACCAGAGGATCATTGACGCTATCGTTAATTAAAAATAAAGAATAGAAGGAAATTCAATTTAAAACTATTCTAAAAATATAGTATACTGTAAAGATTAAATCAGATTTTTGTTCTTAAGAATTCCAATGAATTAGAAGTTTCACAAACCAAGGGGCCTTGCAGGCTTTCTTAACGGCAATAGAATTCAGAGCACTACTAATTCAAGAGACATAACTTGGAGTGATGTGGTATTTATTTTTTTTCTTGTAAAGTTAAATACAAATCTCACTTATATTTTGTTACTGTAATAGATTTAATTGTACATTTCTTAACTTGCCTTCCTCTTCTGTTTCCTGGTTTGAGTTTTCTAAACCAAAAACCTTAATAGCTATAAGAAAACTATATAATTATGTGAATTATATTTTACACTATGCAAGTTGAGCTCTCCTTTCATGATAAATAAGTTATCAAAATAAATTTAGGATAAAAAACCACCAGGGATAATTTCTTTTCCACATTTTTTTTATGATAGAATTATAGAAAATTTTTATTTTTTTTTTAATCCTGCCGGTAAATCACAATCTCGAAAAATCTTTTCTTATCGGGGATTTTTTTTTTTATTTTTAGAATTGACACGAGTATGTAGAAATATATTTGTTTTAAGTATGCTGATTTATAAAAAGAAAAACTGCGTCAAGAAAAGATATAAAGTACACTTAAAAATTTGCCGTGAAAAACGTGGAACATCCAGGAGCATATGTTGCCAGGCATTTGAT
>NC_090726.1:26591974-26599474 GCF_036898095.1 Palaemon carinicauda | reverse complement strand
GCCAACGGGATTAATTTTCCCAGGGACGTGTTTGAAAGGTGCAATTGTATTCAGCCATGGCGGAGAGATGCCAGCAATGATGGGCAGACCAGGTGTCAGACTGTTGAGTGAAGGCGTGCACCAGAGGCATGTGGTCTGTGGGAATAATGAAGGGCGTACCTTGTAGGGAATGGAAAAAGTGACGGACAGCCAAGTGCACCGCCAGCAATTCACGATCGAAGGTAGAATTACCCGATTCTGCATTCGACAGTTTTCTACTGAAGAAGGCCAATAGGCAGGGCGAGCCCTTGACCACCTGTTCAAGTACTGCACCAATAGCGACGTTGCTGGCATCGGTGGAGAGAAGGAGAGGGGCATGTGGGATGGGAAAAGTGAGAGCAGCAGCTGTTGATAGGGCATACTTTGCGTTGCAGAAGGCCGCTTCTTGAAGGGGACCCCACTTCAGGTCTCTTCGCTTGCCCTTGAGGGAGGCGTAGAGGGGAGCAAGAGTGGCGGCAATGGCAGTCTGAAAACGGTGATAATAGTTCATCATGCCCGAGAATTCCTGCAGTGCTTTGACGGTCGAGGGCGTGGGGAAGTCCTGAACGGCTGCTACCTTCTCTGGGAGGGGGATGGAATCCTTCAGGAGTGATGCGATGCTCTAAGAACGACACTTCATTGGCGCCAAACGCACACTTGTCGTACCGGACTACATCGCCATTTTGTTGTTGGCGGTTGGTGTTCCTCTTTTGAGGAAGAGAACACAAGTAAGTCGTCCACATAACATACACAGAAGCGAAGATTCCCTAAGAGGCCATCCATGAGACGCTGAAATGTGACTCCAGCATTATGAATGCCAAAACAGGAGTAATTGATTGTGTATGTACCGAAGGGGAGTGGTGATGGCAGTCCTTTGGATGTCTTCTGGGTCATAGGCACCTGATAATACCCCTTCAGGAGGTCGAGCGTGGAGAAAACTTTCGCTTTGTGCAGGTAGGTCACGTCGGCGATGTTTGGGAAGGGGGGTAGTGATCTGGTTCTGTTTGCTTTTCAGGCCACCTGTATTCTCCACACGGACGGAGGGAGCCGTCTTTCTTCAGGGCGATGTGTAAGGGTGACGACCATGGGTTTTGAGGTCTTTTGGGTAAGGGCCATTTCTTCCATTTTCGGCGAATGTCTATTTGGCGGCTGCCAATCAATCTGATGCAGACGTTTGAATTCGCGAAGACTGGGGGTCCCGTCGTTTTGATATGGTGATATAATACAGTGTTTGGCTGGAGCCATAGGCGTTTGCGAAGTTCTGGGTGGAAAACTTCCGGTACGTCATGGGGAGGTGGGCGTAGGCATATGTGGGTGCGCTGATGTAAAGAGCGAGGTGGAGTGGGTGGGTTGAGAGGTGTCGATAAGTAGGAGTCTGCGTTGACCAATCGTCGATGGGGGACATCGACCAGAAGGGGGAAATGAGAGAGGAAATCTGCACTGAGGATTGGCAATGTGACGTCAACAACGAGAAACTTCCAATTAAATTTTCGGATACAAACGATATGTGAGGTTCTAGTAACCGTAGGTGGGTATCGCAGTTCCGTTGATAGCTACCGGGCGGACATCGGCAGACTTAGACAGACTACGTCACGTGCTGAAGTGTTCCTTTTTCAAAGAGAACGACAAACACCCATGTCTATCAAAATCACACGCCCGTTCTGCATAATGTAAAAAGAAAAGATTAGAAATTTGGGAGGCCACCGCCACGATCAATGGCCTGCTTACACATTTTTTGGCCACTGACAATCCTTGGCACATTTTTTCATGGCAGCCTGAATGTGGAGTGGTAGTAGCAAAACTACGGCCGATGGGCAGCAGTAAGTGGCTGTAGAAGTCGTTGGTTGGGGCGCGAGCGAGTGTTGGGTGATGGGGGGCTTTGTGAAGGTCCAGCACATCACGGGGTAGGCGTGGTGTGTCCTACGCATTCACATCAGCTTCGGTTGATGTTGAATATGTGTCCTCTTCGTCAAGAGTGGAGGCGTGATGGAAGTCTCAAAGATCATGAAGTGGCTGTCCTTAAGGGCATCGGCTTAGGTCATCAAATCCTTTATAGGTGAAGTATTGACATCGGGTATGGAATGCGCGGTTTGAGGTTCGGGTAAATGGCGTACCTTAATGGCACGAAGTAGGCTCACCTCATGAGGAGAGCCGTCGTGTGGCAGGTTGCAGGCGAGCGATAATGGTTATTTCTTTGAAGCCGAGCGAAGCCCTTTGGTTCCCCAATAGTTGTTGAGAGAGCTGAAAAGCTTTGCTATACAGGCGGGTGGCGACGGCGAGTACTGCTGCAGAAGGTATGTTTGGAGGGTGTCATACACTATTGGGTTGTCTCCTTGTTCACAAAGCCACTTGGAGATTTCTGGGAAGCTGTCCTTAGGTATCGCGCGAGAACATAATCTGCTTTGGTGGGTTGAGCGAGTCACGCCCTTGATGCCTGAAACCAGGCAAACGCCTCTCTGCTGGTGAATGACGAAAATTTCAATGGGGCAGCCATATTAAAAGTGAGGGGGTGGAAGGCGGGAGGAGTGAGTCGACTTCCGGGGTCACCAATGTGACATGCCGAGAGTAGGTTGTAAATTAAAAGAGAGATGAAAGCAAGCTAAGTACTTTATTATAGACACACAGAGTATATATACACAGTAGGTCCCGGTAAGAACGTCATAAAATACAACATGCTATTTCTTTTCCAACCAGCAAACGGTTCCGTTAACATTTAACAATGAGAAATATATGACAGGTTCATGCAAGTTGCTGTCAGTGCGAGGGAGAGCGAAGATACAGAGGATAATATAACTGTATACAAAAAAGAGAAATGTCGTTACTATGTACGATCGTGTGACACACGGGTGGTACAGCCGTTAATCTTTGATACCCAATAGGAATTCCATATTCTAGATATATCTCCACAATACTTCATAAATTTTCGATCTTTCCACCAGTGTCATGATTCTTGTCATATCTAAAGCTATTAACTTTTAGAATTTGTGTTAAATTATCTTGCAAAAATATATCAGCATTGCAATGTTAGAATTTAAGATTAATCAAAACTCAAATATTGTTTATCAATATGATATCCAATGTGATAAATGGCTTTCTGAAATACTGCGAAATTGATGATGGATGAAGATAAGCTCCTACTTGAATAAAATATTTAAAGTTCTCAATCTCGTGGTTTTATTCTGCAATTTCAGTGTAGAAGTTTTCCCATAAATCCTTAAAGGGATAAGCAGCTTTAAGCTCATTTTTTTTCAAATGACTGCCGAGTAAGAAGAGAGAGAGAGAGGAGAGAGAGAGAGAGAGAGGAGAGAGAGAGAGGAGAGAGGAGAGAGAGAGGAGAGAGAGAAGAGAGAGAGAGAGTTGCATTACATTACCAAAAAGAGAGTGGGAATAGAAAAAATTAAGACAAATTCCACAGACCAGCGGTAGGAAAGAAAATGCCTTTGATTACGGCGACGACAAGAAAAATATGAACTTCAATTTTCAGGTCTTTCACCCAAGGTAATTACTATTTTTTTTATGTGCAAAAAATTATATACTGATATATAATAAGACATGAAAAATACAGTAATTACAAAAAAAATGAGCGAAAAAAATAACTCAAAGCATCTAAAGTAATGATCATAATGCTTATGGGGTAAAATAATACAGAAATCATTATTTATTTTTCCCATATTTTTTTAATATTTCAACTTTTTCTTATCTGTGAAAAAGGAAAAAAAACTTCAAAAGAATTATCTTATTAAAATATTTCACTTAAAACATCTAAAGCAACGATCATAATGTTTATGAAGAAAATTAAATAGGAATGTATGTTTCTTTATTTATTCTACACTCTGCTGTTTTGTATTCTAGCACTTCATATTTGAATAAAAGTATTTTCTCTCCTAAATATGACTATGAAGCTCTACTCTACACATAAATATTCTTTCCTTGACAAATTTTATCACTTCACATCTATTTGTAATATCTTTATACCGTTTTAAGATTATGATATACCAAACATTAAATCATTATCCGGATTACAGTGGCCTAATAATAAGTTATTGATGACTAAATCACATTTATATAAATCATCATTTCCTTTTAGGATATTATTTATACATGAATAAATTCATGACTTTTATCTTGATTGAAATTCTGGAACTCTGCAATATTTTTTATTTCATATTTTTTAGAAGACAATTTGATTGCACCGTTCATAACAATGGTAATGTTAGTTTTTTATCTTCAAAAAGAGGAAGCAATAGTTGTAAAGATATTTGTCATATAATTATCACACCTATGATAGTCCCACTTTTGAATTCTACTACAGCTGAGATTAAAAGAATATTGAAATTCACTGTAGGCCTACTAATATATACTTTTATGTTTATTCAAGGAGTCCTTTTTGAGGGGGGATACCTTAACGTAGTGAAACAGTTTGTGTATCGCCATGACAAGCAAAACTGTACTAGTCAGGGCCACCCATTACTAGTTTGGTTTGCTGTGAGTGATCTGACAAAAGTCTCTCACCATCATTAGTCCCAGGTTGGCCAGCGTGGTGATGAAAACTGCATAAACTCCAGACATGAATAAGGATACGTCTGAGGCTCTTGACATGCATCGGCAAAGAGTACGGTTGTTTCTTGGTGTTTTTGCTGTTGTTATTCAAACAAAGACAGGGAAAAGAAAATCCATAAAGCAAAACTATGACTGAGCCATTTCTGGAAATACGTTTCGGTGATGAGATTCTTAGTCACTGTTGGAAAAGGTAATGACTAATTTATCTCAGGTATCTTTCTATCTCGTTCCCTAACGATAGAATCTGTTTTTAACTGTCAATACGTGTGCTCCCACTTAAAAGCAATAACAATCATAGTCTTTTAACTTGTTATAAACACCAGTATGTTTACATTAATTTGTTGATATTGAGTTTCAATCACTTCCCATTTAGATTGCCTGGACATTTATTCCGTTTTTACATTTTTCTTTTACATACACGCGCACACACACACACACACACACACACACATATATATATATATAATATATATATATAGATATATATATATCTATATATATATATATAAATATATATATATATGTGTGGTGTGTGTGTGTGTGTGTGTGTGTGTGTGTGTTTGTGTGTGTGTGGTGTGTAATAAAAGTGTGACATAAGAGAAGAGTGCCAAATGAAATAAGATTTAAGAGTGACACAGCAGAAGAGTTACAGTGGTTCTGTAACTATCTGTGAGTTCATCTTTTTAATTTACAGGGTGGCTTGATATCCGTGGGAAATTGCCATAATCATGCACCTATTGCAGGGAGAAGCAAAGTATTACACAAGCTCAAGATGAAAATGAAAGATGCCGCTAGAGCTGCTAATTTTACACCAACAGCAATTTTGAGAACCCAGACCAAAATTAGATATAAACGATGCTGTTGAACTACAACGTACACCAGATATGAGCCAAGTTGTTCATTCTATTCGTGGAAAAAAGGAAAAAAAAAATCCTTTAGAATCAAATTTTGTAATAAATTTGGTAATCCCTGTTAACTAAAATTCACTCGAACTTGGGAAAGAAATTTCCTTCTGTTTGACACGAAGAAAGAAGAAGATGAGGACGAAGTGGATGATCCCTAGGAGGAGAATTATAGCTTTGGACTGTGACGATAAATCACGAAGATTGGCCAACTCTGAAATATGGTTTTCAGATGGACATTTTAAACTTGGTCCGGACTTTTTAAATAATTATATCGTAGCCTTCTCATTACAAGTATCTGACCAAGTTTTCCCTACTGTATAAACGTTGATGACTGGGGAAAACAGATAAATGTATTCATCAATGATAGAACGTTTAATTTTGGTTGCAGAAGAAAGGGAATTCAGATAAAGCCTATATTCATTGTAGTAGTTTAAGTTGTCTACCATTAAAGCCCTTAAAGATAAATACCCAGAAGCAAGAATATCGGGGTGTTTCACCTTTTTTACTTAGCCAAATGAACGGCCTCGTAGATGCGTATAAAAATAATGAGAGAGTAGCTTTAAGTGAACGAAAGCTGGCTGCTCGCGCTTTCACATCCTGACGAGATCCACAATGCCTTTTTAGATTTTCGAGTACCATTGCAAATGAAGCTGAGATAGTATAAAAATAGTTTGGTGATACTTATGTGCCAGGTAGACCCATAACTTCACGAAGTAGAAGAATGCCGTGACAAACCAAGTACGCCCCCTCTATGATTACATCATAGAGTGTGGAACATTTATCACCTGCAAGAATGCTATCTCTTAACGAAAAACAATACACTAAAGGTTTTAGACTATAAGCAATCATTGTTAATAGGAAAATCATAGTATCCCATAAATCTTTCTGATATGTCACTCTTTTGAAAGGATTACATAAAAATATACTGTATACAGATTTTTTTTTTCATGTGTGCAAACTATCTGTGAAAAAAAGGAACTGTTGACTTTCCTAATTTTCAGGGATCAAAAAGAAAAGATCACATAAATGGCTTGTATGCCTTCCCAGCTCAAGTACTTGGTTAAACACTGGAAGAGCAGGCACTAATTGGGACGAGTTAATTACACAACACGTTTATCGCGTTCATTAGTCCTCAGCATAACTTTGGAAGTTTAGATTACTATCTTATAATATACTGGCAGTTACGGTGCTATTTTATGTTCTCTCATAAGAGTAGATAGTATAGATTACGTATTATTACATGAATTTGTTTATAAGAAGGTTACTCTAAATATAAACATCTAGAATTTTCAATTGGAATAGGTTTATTGAGAGATTGGGTATGGATATAATTTCACCCCTTATTTGAGATATAATAATTGATTGATTGATTCGGAGCTTTCTGGCATCCTAACACCAAGGTCATTGACGCTATCATTTAATATAAATAAAGGATGAAAGGAAATTCAATTTAAAACTATTATAACAAGAGAGTATACTGTAAAATACAAAATCAGATTTCGTCTTATGAACTCCAATGAATTAAAAGCCAAATTCTACTGCTTTAACGTTAGAAAAAAAGGATTATAAAATCCAGGGGGAAAATTAAAATCTCCAAATATTTACAAAGAGGATTTTCACTTTGAGACCTGGTTGCTGAGAAGATTCTCACCATGGAAGATTTAATGAAAAAAGTTGGGGAAAATGAGGACACTTCTATGTTTAGCAGATTTTCCTTTTTTATTTTTTTGTATTATTCCAGTCTTGGGTTATGACCTTGTTAAAGAGCCAGAGACAGAGTCAGATTGGTAATGGAATGTATTGTATTAATCAAATTGCAAAATATATATCTTAGAGAGAGAGAGAGAGAGAGAGAGAGCGAGAGAGAGAGAGAGAGAGAGAGAGAGAGAGAGAGAGAGAGAGAGAGAGAGTTACAAGGAATTATATGAATTTTTGATGTCTCAAAGTATTTTTAGTCTACGGAGACATCATTTGCTCTTTGAAAGAGTGAATTAGTTTATACATTTGGAGAGTTTTT
>NC_090726.1:26566244-26591474 GCF_036898095.1 Palaemon carinicauda | reverse complement strand
TAATCTCGTGCCAAATGAACTTTGTGTTTAGCAGCTGTGCAGTTAGAATGGCGCGAGGGATATGAAAGGCCGTGAATGAAATCAAACCTGTCGTCGCATAAGAGCAGGAATCCACGGTCGCTGTCTACCAGTACTGACGTCAGAGAGGAGGGTGGTGTTGGAGTCATCGAAGGGGACTTCTTCCCAATGGAGGAATGTGCAGGATGTCCTACATGCTTGATTCTTTGGATCCTGTCGTTGGGCTTCAGCCAAGGAGTTATAACCAAATCCCGTTGAACGGCGGCCAACGGGATTCATTTTCCCAGGGAGGTGTTGAAAGGCTCAATTGTATTCAGCCACGGCGGAGAGATGCCAGCAATGATGGGCAGACCAGGTGTCAGACTGTTGAGTGAAGGCGTCCACCAGAGGGCATGTGGTCTGTGGGAATGACGAAGGCGTACCTTGTAGGAAATGGCAAAAGTGACGGACAGCCAAGTGCACCGCCAGCAATTCACGATCGAAGGTAGAATAACCCGATTCTGCATTCGACAGTTTTCTACTGAAGAAGGCCGATAGGCAGGGCGAGCCCTTGACCACCTGTTCAAGTACTGCACCAATAGCGACGTTGCTTTCATCGGTGGAGAGGAGAGGGGCATGTGGGATGGGAAAAATGAGAGCCACAGCTGTTGATAGGGCATACTTTGCGTTGCAGAAGGCCGCTTCTTGAAGGGGACCCCTCTTCAGGTCTTTTTGCTTGCCCTTGAGGGAGGCGTAGAGGGGAGCAAGAGTGGCGGCAATGGCAGTCTGAAAACGGTGATAATAGTTAATCCTGCCCAAGAATTCCTGCAGTGCTTTGACAGTCGAGGGCGTGGGGAAGTCCTGAACGGCTGCTACCTTCTCTGGGAGGGGATGGAATCCTTCAGGAGTGATGCGATGCTCTAAGAACAACACTTCATTGGCGCCAAACGCACACTTGTCGTACCGGACTACATCGCCATTTTGTTGTTGGCGGTTGGCGTTCTTTTTTTGAGGAAGAGAACACAAGTAAGTCGTCCACGTAACATACACAAAAGCGAAGATTCCCTAAGATGCCATCCTTGAGACGCTGAAATGTGACTCCAGCATTACGAATGCCAAAACAGGAGTAATTGATTGTGTATGTACCGAAGGGAGTGGTGATGGCAGTCTTTGGATGTCTTCTGGGTTCATACGCACCTGATAATACCCCTTCAGGAGGTCGAGCGTGGAGAAAACCTTCGCTTTGTGCAGGTAGGTCACGTCGGCGATGTTTGAGAGGGGGTAGTGATCTTGTTCTGTTTGCATTTTCAGGCACCTGTAATCCCCACACGGACGGAGGGAGCCGTCTTTCTTCAGGCGGATGTGTAAGGGTGATGACCATGGGCTTGAGACCTTTTGGCAAAGGGCCATTTCTTCCATTTCGGCGAACGTCTATTTGGCGGCTACCAATCAATCCGATGCCAGACATTTGAATTTGGTGAAGACTGGGGGTCTCGTCGTCTTGATATGGTGATAAATACAGAGTTTAGCTGGAGCCATAGGCGTTTGGCGAAGTTCTGGGTGGAAAACTTCCGGGTACGTCATGGGGAGGTGGGCGTAGCCATCTGTGGGTGCGCTGATGTAAGAGCGATGTTGGAGTGGGTGGGTTGAAAAGGTGTCGACAAGTACGAGTCTGCGTTGACCAATCGTCGATGGGGGACATCGACCAGAAGGGGGAAATGAGAGAGGAATCTGCACCGTGGATTGGCAATGTGACGTCAACAACGAGAAACTTCCAATTAAATTTGCCGGATACAAACGGTAATGTGAGGTTCTAGTAACCGTAGGTGGGTATTGCAGATCCGTTGATAGCTACCAGGCGGGACATCGGCAGACTTAGACAGATTACCTCGTGTGCTGAAGTGTTCTTTTTTCAAAAAAAAACGACAACCACCCAGGTCTATAAAAAATCGCACGCCCGTTCCTGCATAAGGTAAAAAGAAAAGATTAGAAACTCGGGAGGCCACCGCTGTGGAGGATTAATTTTTGTTTTATTTTTTGTTTATTTTCTTTTGCCAAATCCAGAGAGAGAGAGAGAGAGAGAGAGAGAGAGAGAGAGAGAGAGAGAGAGAGATTGTGTTAGCGAGCGAAAGTAGTTAGTGTATCGATTGTTTGTGGTGAGTAAGACTGTTGGTTTAAATGAGATTGTTTGTTTATGTTTTTAGCTAGGTTACGACAGTGGTGAATGTTTCGGAGCGAATGCTTTTTTTATTTGACTGCAGCTTGAGGCAGTTCCGTTTGTGAGTGCTGGATTACGATTTGACTATTATTTATTACCAGCGTGGAAGTGATTGGTTTATATTCTAAGTAAGTACAGTTTTGGTTATCTTTGCTTGTCGTGATTGTGAATGATAGGAACAATTTAGTATTTATCTTTGATTATAGTGCGATAGTTCAGTTAGTTTAGGAGTGTTCATAAGTGTTTTTTCTTTTTTCATTTTGGCAGGCCGTGATTCCTCCTTTGGAGAGGTTTTCTTTGAATGTAAAATTGTTTGTTGACGACTTGGCCTGTAACAGAACTTGATAGGACTGCTCAGATTGATATACTTGTTGACGACCTGGACCGAATGAACTTCCGATTGCTGTTTTGAGGATTGCGTATGATGATGATGATGATGATTATGATCTTGACTGCCGTGACCCCAAGGAGTTAAGGCTGTTATGGCAAACCAAGACACTGCTGTTTATCATACTGTATAGTGTTGTGCCAAATAAAGACTGTTGGCCCCTTGTGGGGACGAAGGTGTCCACTCAGAAACTGATATAATATTTACGGTTATATATGTGGTTAAAGGGAATTTTAGTTTTAAGTTTTGCGTTTTTCATGGGTTATTTGAATGTTTTCCATTTACCTTAGGTTAAGATTGTAGTGCTAAGTGTGATTTTTTTGGTTATGGAATATGGTTGGTGATTTTTTAGTATTAAGTGATTGTTTTAGTATTAATAAATATAGTTTTAAGGTTATGGTTTGTTTTTATGTCCTTTTTGTCTAAGAGTCCAGTTTTTTGATAACGTAAGGGGAAAGCTTGTGTTGCGGAGACAATTGTCAGTTAGTGTGATCAAGGGTGTGGCGATTTTTTTGCAACATCCCGCCACACCACCACGAGCAATGGCCTGCTTACACATTTTTTGGACACACAATCCTTGGCACATTTTTTCACGGCAGCCCCGAATCTGGAGTGGTAGTAGCAAAACTACCGCCGATGGGCGGCAGTAAGTGGCTGTAGAAGTCGTTGGTTGGGGCGCGAGCGAGTGGTGGGTGATTGGGGGCTTTGTGAAGCTCCTACACATCACGGGGTAGGCGTGTGGTGTCCTACGGCATTCGCATCAGCTTCGGTTGACGTTGAATAGGTGTCCTCTTCGTCAAGAGCGCAGGCGTTGATGGAAATCTCGAAGATCGTGAAGTGGCTGTCCTTAAGGGCATCGGCTTAGGTCATCAAATCCTTTATAAGTGAAGTATTGACATCGGGTATGGAAGCGCGTTGAAGTTCGGGTAAACGGCGTACCTTAATGGCAAGAAGTAGGCTCACCTCACGAGGAGAGCCGTCTGCGGCAGGTTGCAGGCGCGCAATACTGGTTATTTCCTTGAGGGCGAGCGAAGCCCTTTGGTTCCCCAATGGTTGTTGAGAGAGCTGAAAAAACTTTGCTATACAGGCGGGTGGCGACGGCGAGTACTGCTGCAGAATGTATGTTTGGAGGGTGTCATACACTATTGGGTTGTCTCCTTGTTCACAAAGCCAGTTGGAGATTTCTGGGAAGCTGTCTTTGGGTATTGCCGCGAGAACATAATCTGCTTTGGTGGTTGAGCGAGTCACGCCCTTGATGCGGAATTTGACTTCTGTGCGCTGAAAGCAGGCAAACGCCTCTTCGCTGGTGAATGACGAAAATTTCAATGGGGCAACCATATTAAAAGTGAGGGGGTGGAGGGCGGGAGGAGCGACTCGACTTCCGGGGTCACCAATGTGACGTGCTAAGAGTAGGTTGTAACTTAAAAGAGAGATGAAAGCAACTGAGTACTTTATTATGGACACACCGATACAGTATATATACACAGTAGGTCCCGGTAAGAACGTCATAAAATACAACATGCTATTTCTTGTTCAACCAGCAAACGGTTCCGTTCACAGTTAACAATGAGAAATAGGCAGACAGGTTCATGCAAGTTGCTGTCAGTGCGAAGGGAGAGCGAAGATACAAAGGATAATATACTGTATACAAAAAAGAGAAATGTCGTTACTATGTACGATCGTGTGACACACGGGTGGTACAGCCGTTAATCTTTGATACCCAATAGGAATTCCATATACTAGATATATCTCCACAATACTTCATAATTTCTCGATCTTTCCACCTGTGTCATGATTCTTGTCATATCTAAAGCTATTAACTCGTTCTTTTAGAATTTGTGTTAAATTATCTTGCAAAAATATATCAGTATTGCAATGTTAGAATTTAAGAATTAATTAAAACTCAAATATTGTTTATCAATATGATATCCAATGTGATAAATGGCTTTCTGAAATACTGCGAAATTGATGATGGATGAAGATAAGCTCCAACTTGAATATAATATTTAAAGTTCTAAATCTCGTGGTTTTATTCTGCATTTCAGTGTAGAAGTTTTCCCATAAATCCTTAAAGGGATAAGCAGCTTTAAACTCATTTTTTTTCAAATGACTGCCGAGTAAGAAGAGGCTGGAGAGAGAGAGAGAGAGAGAGAGAGAGAGAGAGAGAGAGAGAGAGAGAGAGAGAGAGAGAGAGAGAGAGAGAGAGTGAGAGAGAGAGAGAGAGAGAGTTGCATTACATTACCAAAAATAGAGTGAAATAGAAAAAATTAAGACAAATTCCACAGACCAGCGGTAGGAAAGAAAATGCCTTTGATTACGGCGACGACAAGAAAAAATATGAACTTCAATTTTCAGGTCTTTCGCCCAAGGTAATTACTATTTTTTTATATGTGCAAAAAAATTATATACTGATATATAATAAGACAGAAAAAATACAGTAATTAAAAAAGAATGAGCGAAAAAAATAACTCAAAGCATCTAAAGTAATGATCATAATGCTTATGTGGTAAAATGATACAGAAATCATTATTTATTTTTCCCATATATTTTTAATATTTTAACATTTTCTTATCTGTGAAAAAAAAAAACTTCAAAAGAATTATCTTATTAAAATATTTCACTTAAAACATCTAAAGCAACGATCATAATGTTTATGAAGAAAATTAAATAGGAATAATAAATAGGAATATATGTTTCTTTATATATTTTACACTCTGCTGTTCTGTATTCCAGCACTTCATAATTGAATAAAAGTATTTTCTCTCTTCATATGAGTATGAAGCTCTACTCTACACATGAATATTCTTCCCTTGACAAATTTTATCAATTCACATCTATTTGTAATATCTTTATACCGTTTTAAGATTATGATATACCAAACAGTGCCTTAATAATTATGTTATGGATGACTAAATCACAATTATATATATCATCATTTCCTTTTAGGATATTATTTATACATGAATAAAATCCTGACTTTTATCTTGATTGAAATTTTGGAACTCTGCAATATTTGTTTTTATTTTCATATTTTTTTTAGAAGACAATTTGATTGCACCGTTCATAACAATAGTAATGTTAGTTTTTATCTTCAAAAAGAGGAAACAATAGTTATAATGATATGTGTCATATAATTATCACACCCATGATAGTCCCACTTTTGAATTCTACTACAGCTGAGATTAAAAGAATATTGAAATTCACTCTAGGCCTACTAATATATACTTTTATGTTTATTCAAAGAGTCCTTTTTGAGTGGGTATTCCTTAACATAGTGAAACAGTTTGTGTATCGCCATGACCAGCAAACATGTACTAGTCAGGGCCACCCATACTAGTTTGGTTTGCTGCGAGTGATCAGACAAATGTCTATTACCATCATTAGTCCCCAGTTGGCCAGCGTGGTGATGAAAACTGCATAAACTCCAGACATGAATAAGGATACGTCTGAGGCTTTTGACATGCATTGGCAAAGAGACGGCTGTTTCTTGGTGTTTTTGCTGTTGTTTTTCAAACAAAGACAGGGAAAGAAAATCCATAAAGCAAAACAATTACTGAGCCATTTCTGGAAATACGTTACGGTGATGAGATTCTTAGTCACTGTTGGAAAAGGTAATGACTTAATTTATCTCAGGTACGCTAGAGACTGAAATATTATCTTTCTATCTCGTTCCCTAAGGATAGAATCTGTTTTTAATTGTCAATACGTGTGCTCCCACTTAAAAGCAAAAACAATCATAGTTTTTTAACTTGTTATAAACACCACTATGTTTACATTAATTTGTTGATATTGAGTTTCAATCACTTCCCATTTAGATTGCCTGACATTTATTCCATTTTTACATTTTTCTTTTACATACACGCACACACACACACACACACACACACATATATATATATATATATATATATATATATATATATATATATATATATATATATATATATATATATATATATTGTTAGTAATGGCGGTCATTTCGCCACCTTTTTCAAATAACAAAAGACCCCGCCAGCAAGCATGAATCAAAATGCCACGAGTTTTGGGACCCTACCCAGAGTCTCACCCCCCTCCAACCATCCTATACCAGTCTACTCCCCCTGAGATCTCAATTTCAGCTACCTTCTACAAGTCACGTGAGAACATCGAGGTCCCAGGACGAGGGAAGCGAGCTGTGAAGGATGTGGGGACACGAGATCAAGCCTGACCAATAGGACAGCGGTCAGGCCAATCCCCCCAAACCCCCCCCCAATTGGGGGTCAAGTGGGGTTGATCTACCCAGGGAAAACTGGGGATCTTTCTTCGTGACTCAGCTTCCATAAGGAGAACATCTCCTTTTCTTCACTCAACGTCTTTGAGGGAAATACCATCGCTCTTCACCCTCAAGACATCAGGGAGGCAGGACCTCTGTTTACATATTCTTCCATAAGGGAAGGAACGAGAGTCCTTTTTACTAAAGGTAAGGTGTCTGATTTTGAGATTCTCAATATCCTTACCCAACCTCCCGTCCCTTCCTTATCACACCCCATTTTTCCTTATCCTCTAAAGAAAATCCTACCCACTGAACCTTGTATCCTATCCCCTATACCCAGACCACGTGTGCCGGTTAGTCCTAGTTTTAATTAATTCACCCTGTGACAGTGTTGATTACCATGTGTATTGTTTAAATCCCTAAGCTTTGCATTTTCATTTAATTTGCTTAAAGGTTTTAACCACACGACTTCATCGTGTTCCCAGCCGGTAGAAGTAAGTGTGCTGTTAATAATTCAATTTATTTCCCTTTCCAGGGAACGTTGTTTGCTGTGCTGTCGTTTCATCCACGGCCAACCAAACTCCATCTGAAGCTCCTCGTGGCATAAATTAAAATAGTTACCTGTTGTGCTCCCCTTTCGTTTATTAATTCTTATCTAAGTGTTATTGTAAATATATAATTTTGTCAGTATTCCTTGTATCATTGCTGACTGGCGACCTACCATTGTTATTTGTTTTGTTATGGCCCCTGAGTCCCTTAAGCAAGGCCGGACTCGAACCAGTGGCCCGTAACATATTGGCGACCTTGCCAGGATTCGCTAAGACAGTAATTTAAAATTAATTTTATCAAAGTTAAGTTCCCCCCTTTTTTCTGTCTTTAGCGACTTGACGAACCTCAATTTCATTTTAAGTAAATTATTTAATCACTGGAGTTGGAACCGTGGAAGAAAACAGCAAAAGCATTCTATTCTCATTGTTAAAGTTTTGTGTTTATTAGTGCATGTGTTCACACCGCGAACCCCTTTGTTTTGAAACCCACGTGGAAGAAGTTAGTCATAATGGTTAGCAGGATAGCCAACCGCGTGAAAAGAATTTGTTCTGTTTTTTTTCTGAGTGTTTATTATCAAAGTGGTTAAAATTTTAATTTATTATATATATTGTGCATTTAGTGAATGTGTTATTTTGTGTTTAAAAAAAAGTGAAGTGAAACTTACGAAATTTTAGGACAAAACCGTGGCAGGCTGAGCACGTGTTCATTTCAAAACATGGTCAACCTGATATAACTCAGCCACATCGCCGTGTTTCCGAACGAAGCCAAGATTTAATATTGTCTGTTATTATTACCTTTGTCAATTGTTTACCAATTCTATGCAGACCCGAGATTTTAGTCGAATTTCGTTGTATTCACGCACATCAATCATTTAATCTTGTGCATGGAATATTTTATCATTTATCTTTAGTGCTAGGATACCGGCTAGTCTCATATCGGAACTTTTGGCTTACGATTCACGTAAACGTTTTACGGCAGTGAGGCATAATTCTGTAGAGTAACGGTAAGACCACGTGGCGTTCCTTATTTCGATTTTTTTTTCTTTTGATAGTAAGGGTTCTTAATTTCATTTTATTACTTTCGTGGGATATTCTCATGTACATTATTGATAGGGATAATTTTTTTCATTCATATATATTGTGCAGTGAGTGATTGTTTAATTTCGTGTTAAAACTAAGTGAATTGAAATTTACGAAATTTTAGGAAGAAACCGTGGTAGACTAAAACACGTGTTAATTTCCTGTGTTGGTAACCGTAAGCACACGTGGCATTCTTTATTTCAATTTTTCTTTTTCACAGTAAGGGTTTGTATTTTCATTTTATAACTTTCGTGGGATATTATTTTTATGTACATTTTTTTGAAGGGGATAATTTTCGTTAGACTGTGTAATATGGTTAACCTAAAGATAAAGGACTTATGATGTCACATTTAATTTAAATTTTTTCAGTCAGGGTATAGGATCATTAAGATAAAATATTTGGGAGTGTAATTTATTAAATTCATTTTTCTTCTAAAGGGAAAGTATGTAAAGGGGCTGATGTTATTAACGAAGCATTAAGCAATCTTCGTGACATTGTTTGTTTATTTGATTTGTTATACTTTAAGTATAAATACAAACTTCGCTTTAAAGTCACAGGGTTGCAAGTGGTGGTGTTGCAACAACGCACCCACACATTTTTACAAATCCATTTTTTTTTCCTTTTAAGACTAGCATAGGTAGTGGAGATTCCATTTTTTTTCCTTAAGTCTAGCATAGGAAGGTCACACATCGTGGAGATTCCATTTTTTTCCTTAAGTCTAGCATAGGAGGGTCACACATCGTGGAGATTCCATTTTTTTCCTTAAGACTAGCATAGGAGGGTCACACATCGTGGAGATTCCATTTTTTTCCTTAAGTCTAGCATAGGAGGGTCACACATCGTGGAGATTCCATTTTTTTTCCTTAAGACTAGCATAGGAGGGTCACACATCGTGGAGATTCCATTTTTTTCCTTAAGTCTAGCATAGGAGGGTCACACATCGTGGAGATTCCATTTTTTTCCTTAAGACTAGCATAGGAGGGTCACACATCGTGGAGATTCCATTTTTTTTCCTTAAGACTAGCATAGGAGGGTCACACATCGTGGAGATTCCATTTTTTTTTCCTTATGGCTGGCACAGGAGGGTCACACATCGTGCAGATTCCATTTTTTTTCCTTAAGACTAGCATAGGAGGGTCACACATCGTGGAGATTCAATTTTTTTTCCTTAAGACTAGCACAGAGGGTCATTCATTGTTGTGATTCCATTTATTTAAGACTAGCATAGAGGGTCACCCATTGTTGTGATTCCATTTTTTTCAAAAGACTAGCATAGAGGTTCACCCATTGTTGTGATTACATTTTTTTCAAAAGACTAGCATAGAGGTTCACCCATTGTTGTGATTCCATTTTATTTCGTCCAGCTTAGTGTCACCCATAGTGGTGACCTCATTTTTCCCTGACTAGCCCAGAGGGTCACCTACTGTATAGTGGTGATTCCATTTTTTATTGTGTAGTACAGTTGTCATATATATCATTACTTGTTTGGATGCATTACAACCGGACAGCCTAAGCTCACCCATTTTCGTGGCGCTGGTTTTCAAGTTAGGCGCCTGTTCAATTACTTGCAAGGCTTGCTATATTTGGTAATAATTCTCTCTCAAGAGGCATTTTTCACAGCCATTGTGCATTTTGCCCAGCTCCATCTTCATCCTTCCTTCCACGAGACTCTTGCATAAGGCTAGAACGTCTTTCCCCTCCGTGTAATTTCCTGCACGGTCAACATCGTACCTTGTGCTATTGAGTTTGTTCTTGTCTCTGTCTCCACAAGAAGTTAGCAAAATGACTGCTGCTGAGATCAGTGCATTTGTGGATTTGGCAGAACGACAAGGCTATGAGGGGGAGGCATTGCGAAGGTATGTGCAGGAGCTCATGAATGAAGACAAAGCCCGGAGAAGAACAGAGCAAGAAAGGATGCGGTATGAAAGAGAGAGCGCATGAATTAAGAATGCAGGAGATGGACGCCCGATTGGCACAACTCAATCACTTGCCACCTCAACCCAATGTTGCCAAAGTCCAGCAGGACAATCGCAGGAGGACCCACTTCATTGAAGGGTTCACCGAGGAACTCCCTACAGTGGAACTGAAGGTGACCACGTCCCAGCTCAGCAAGAAGTGCGGACTGGGGGCAGGGAGTGATCTTGCACATGAGGGCTACAACTCATGCTTGGGTCAAAAGCCCGTGAAGGGTGTACAGCGAGTGCCCCTCAGGTGCATGAAGGCTGCCAAGCCGGAGCCTAAAACTGTTAGGACGCAACCTGCATGGGAAGACGACTGGCTCGGTGACATTGACCTTGGTGAGGTAGCTTGGCTAAGTGAGGAGGCCCAAGAGTCTTCCTCCTCCAGCAGTGAGTCTGAGCTTTGTACGCCAGAAGTTAATTCTGGTGAAGGTGTGCCACTTTCCACCACAGGGGATAGGGCTACTCCAAGCGTCATGCCAGAGACCTCAGAGGAGAGCCAGGGGTCTCCCTTTTCCCACCGTGAGTCTGAGCCGAGTACCCGCAAATTCAATCCGGGTGAAACTGTGCCACTGAACACCACTGGAAATAGGGCTATCTCAATCACCAGGCCAGAGGTCTCAGAGCAGGCAAGAGGCGAACCACCCATCAGCGCCGAGACCCCAAGGAGCCAGACAAAGCTCATCAGGTTCCCATTGCTGGATGAGACATTGGTAAACAACAGGTCACCCGCCAACTCGAACGAGGTGGAAATGAATAACCCCTCTAAGGCTGAGTTCCTGCTAAAGGATGAGGTGCCCCTTAAGATCACCCGAGGTTCTCATGATCCTGCTGAGGTCCTGCGCCAGCATGTAGTTGTCCCCCATAATTCCCGCTTGTCGGTGCTACGAATGGCCCATGAGGGACTGGGAGGGCACTCTGGGGTGAAGCGCACAATCCAACTGCTGCAGCCCCATTTCTTCCGGCCGGGCTTGCAGAAGGTTGTTAAGGCTTCCGCAACCTCTTGCTATCCGTGCCAAGTCATCGGTAACTCTAAGAAAATAGTGCCAAGGGCCTCGCTCCAACTTATCCTATCCATAAGTGTTACAGAGATGACACAATTCTTTTATTGGTATGGCTTCCTAGCCACATTTCAGAAGGACGAAGGTTCCCACTTCATGGCAGAGGAGTCACGACCTCTGACCATACTCATAATTCATTTTTGGCTTCACCAGGTGCAAGCAGGAATTCCCAACTGTGGAGTTTACTTAAATGGCAGCATAAATTTCTTCCAGACATGGGAAAAACTCCAAACTCAAGAGAAAGAACTCTCAGGCATGGGCTCATCTCATGCTTGGGTCAAAAGCCCGTGAAGGGTGTACAGCGAGTGCCCCTCAGGTGCATGAAGGCTGCCAAGCCAGAGCCTAAAACTGTTAGGACGCAACCTTGGTTCCTATCCTGAGTATTGTTCTCCTGTTTGGTCTTCAGCTGCTGATTCTCATCTTAATTTGTTGGACAGAAACTTACGGTCTATTAAATTTCTTATTCCTGATCTAGATATTAATCTCTGGCACCGTCGTTCAATTAGTTCATTATGCATGTTGCATAAGATTTTTCATAACTCTGACCATCCTTTACATTCAGATCTCCCTGGACAATTCTATCCTGTTCGTAATACTAGGCAGGCAGTTAATTCTAATAGCCAGGCCTTCTCCATCACGAGACTCAATACTACGCAGTACTCTAGAAGTTTTATTCCAGCTGTTACCAAGTTGTGGAATGATCTTCCTAATCGGGTGGTTGAATCAGTAGAACTTCAAAAGTTCAAAGTTGGAGCAAATGCTTTTTTGTTGACCAGGCGGACATGAGTCTTTTTATAGTTTATTTATGACATATTTGTTTTTGATGCTGTTAATAGTTTATGTATGACATGTCTGTTTTGACGTTGTTACTGTTTTTATTATGATTTATTGTTAATTTGTTCTCTTCATTTATTTATTTCCTTATTTCCTTTCCTCACTGGGCTATTTTTCCCTGTTGGAGCCCCTGGGCTTATAGCATCTTGCTTTTCCAACTAGGGTTGTAGCTTGGATAGTAATAATAATAATAATAATAATATCGCGCTGACCATGTTTTCCCACAGACATTCCTAACGGACCATAACCATCTAAACTACTTGACTGAGCTACGTAATGGGAATAAAGGGCTCATGAGGTGCGGCATAGACCTCCAGAACTACAACTGGAAGGTCAAGCGCCTAAAGAACCCGTATGAGAGAGATGTGTTCTCCCGGCATTAGTGCCTAATGCACAGTGCCATGTCCATAGCGTAGCCATAGTCAGTAGCTAAATTTAGTTTGTATGAAAAAATATTTATTGGCCTTGGTGTCTCCCCAGGTAGATAAACTTGAGGAGTCATCTTGGCATCATTATTTGTATTTAATTCATTTTCATGTATTTATTTTATCCCTTTTTGCATATATGGCAATTATCTTTAATTTTATGCCTACCACTGCACTAGGTCACTTAACTTTAACCATCTTTTACATTTTAAATTTCAATTTTGCATTTTTTAAATTTTTTCAGTTGCTGCCTCACAGCCAGCATACTTATTTCTATGTGGCACTTAAAGTTAGTTTACTGTCAAAATAACATAGAATGATGACCCTAGTTGCAGCTTAGATATTTATCCATTATCGTGGTGAGACTCACTGAGGGAGGAATCATTAAGGCTAGTGGCTTCAGACCTTGCTTGCAGAGTTCTTGTCCTGTTTTAGGACAAAATCTCTGCTAAAATGGGGGGCTGTTAGTAATGGCGGTCATTTCGCCACCTTTTTCAAATAACAAAAGACCCCGGCAGCAAGCATGATTCAAAATGCCACGAGTTTTGGGACCCTACCCAGAGTCTCACCCCCCTCCAACCATCCTATACCAGTCTACTCCCCCTGAGATCTCAATTTCAGCTACCTTCTACAAGTCACGTGAGAACATCGAGGTCCCAGGACGAGGGAAGCGAGCTGTGAAGGATGTGGGGACACGAGATCAAGCCTGACCAATAGGACAGCGGTCAGGCCAATCCCCCCTACCCCCCCCCCCCCCAATTGGGGGTCAAGTGGGGTTGATCTACCCAGGGAAAACTGGGGATCTTTCTTCGTGACTCAGCTTCCATAAGGAGAACATCTCCTTTTCTTCACTCAACGTCTTTGAGGGAAATACCATCGCTCTTCACCCTCAAGACATCAGGGAGGCAGGACCTCTGTTTACATATTCTTCCATAAGGGAAGGAACGAGAGTCCTTTTTACTAAAGGTAAGGTGTCTGATTTTGAGATTCTCAATATCCTTACCCAACCTCCCGTCCCTTCCTTATCACACCCCATTTTTCCTTATCCTCTAAAGAAAATCCTACCCACTGAACCTTGTATCCTATCCCCTATACCCAGACCACGTGTGCCGGTTAGTCCTAGTTTTAATTAATTCACCCTGTGACAGTGTTGATTACCATGTGTATTGTTTAAATCCCTAAGCTTTGCATTTTCATTTAATTTGCTTAAAGGTTTTAACCACACGACTTCATCGTGTTCCCAGCCGGTAGAAGTAAGTGTGCTGTTAATAATTCAATTTATTTCCCTTTCCAGGGAACGTTGTTTGCTGTGCTGTCGTTTCATCCACGGCCAACCAAACTCCATCTGAAGCTCCTCGTGGCATAAATTAAAATAGTTACCTGTTGTGCTCCCCTTTCGTTTATTAATTCTTATTTAAGTGTTATTGTAAATATATAATTTTGTCAGTATTCCTTGTATCATTGCTGACTGGCGACCTACCATTGTTATTTGTTTTGTTATGGCCCCTGAGTCCCTTAAGCAAGGCCGGACTCGAACCAGTGGCCCGTAACATATTGGCGACCTTGCCAGGATTCGCTAAGACAGTAATTTAAAATTAATTTTATCAAAGTTAAGTTCCCCCCTTTTTTTCTGTCTTTAGCGACTTGACGAACCTCAATTTCATTTTAAGTAAATTATTTAATCACTGGAGTTGGAACCGTGGAAGAAAACAGCAAAAGCATTCTATTCTCATTGTTAAAGTTTTGTGTTTATTAGTGCATGTGTTCACACCGCGAACCCCTTTGTTTTGAAACCCACGTGGAAGAAGTTAGTCATAATGGTTAGCAGGATAGCCAACCGCGTGAAAAGAATTTGTTCTGTTTTTTTTCTGAGTGTTTATTATCAAAGTGGTTAAAATTTTCAATTATTATATATATTGTGCATTTAGTGAATGTGTTATTTTGTGTTTAAAAAAAAAGTGAAGTGAAACTTACGAAATTTTAGGACAAAACCGTGGCAGGCTGAGCACGTGTTCATTTCAAAACATGGTCAACCTGATATAACTCAGCCACATCGCCGTGTTTCCGAACGAAGCCAAGGTTTAATATTGTCTGTTATTATTACCTTTGTCAATTGTTTACCAATTCTATGCAGACCCGAGATTTTAGTCGAATTTCGTTGTATTCACGCACATCAATCATTTAATCTTGTGCATGGAATATTTTATCATTTATCTTTAGTGCTAGGATACCGGCTAGTCTCATATCGGAACTTTTGGCTTACGATTCACGTAAACGTTTTACGGCAGTGAGGCATAATTCTGTAGAGTAACGGTAAGACCACGTGGCGTTCCTTATTTCGATTTTTTTTTCTTTTGATAGTAAGGGTTCTTAATTTCATTTTATTACTTTCGTGGGATATTCTCATGTACATTATTGATAGGGATAATTTTTTTCATTCATATATATTGTGCAGTGAGTGATTGTTTAATTTCGTGTTAAAACTAAGTGAATTGAAATTTACGAAATTTTAGGAAGAAACCGTGGTAGACTAAAACACGTGTTAATTTCCTGTGTTGGTAACCGTAAGCACACGTGGCATTCTTTATTTCAATTTTTCTTTTTCACAGTAAGGGTTTGTATTTTCATTTTATAACTTTCGTGGGATATTATTTTTATGTACATTTTTTTTGAAGGGGATAATTTTCGTTAGACTGTGTAATATGGTTAACCTAAAGATAAAGGACTTATGATGTCACATTTAATTTAAATTTTTTCAGTCAGGGTATAGGATCATTAAGATAAAATATTTGGGAGTGTAATTTATTAAATTCATTTTTCTTCTAAAGGGAAAGTATGTAAAGGGGCTGATGTTGTTAACGAAGCATTAAGCAATCTTCGTGACATTGTTTGTTTATTTGATTTGTTATACTTTAAGTATAAATACAAACTTCGCTTTAAAGTCACAGGGTTGCAAGTGGTGGTGTTGCAACAACGCACCCACACATTTTTACAAATCCATTTTTTTTTTCCTTTTAAGACTAGCATAGGTAGTGGAGATTCCATTTTTTTTCCTTAAGTCTAGCATAGGAAGGTCACACATCGTGGAGATTCCATTTTTTTCCTTAAGTCTAGCATAGGAGGGTCACACATCGTGGAGATTCCATTTTTTTCCTTAAGACTAGCATAGGAGGGTCACACATCGTGGAGATTCCATTTTTTTCCTTAAGTCTAGCATAGGAGGGTCACACATCGTGGAGATTCCATTTTTTTTCCTTAAGACTAGCATAGGAGGGTCACACATCGTGGAGATTCCATTTTTTTCCTTAAGTCTAGCATAGGAGGGTCACACATCGTGGAGATTCCATTTTTTTCCTTAAGACTAGCATAGGAGGGTCACACATCGTGGAGATTCCATTTTTTTTTCCTTAAGACTAGCATAGGAGGGTCACACATCGTGGAGATTCCATTTTTTTTCCTTATGGCTGGCACAGGAGGGTCACACATCGTGCAGATTCCATTTTTTTTCCTTAAGACTAGCATAGGAGGGTCACACATCGTGGAGATTCAATTTTTTTTCCTTAAGACTAGCACAGAGGGTCATTCATTGTTGTGATTCCATTTATTTAAGACTAGCATAGAGGGTCACCCATTGTTGTGATTCCATTTTTTTCAAAAGACTAGCATAGAGGTTCACCCATTGTTGTGATTACATTTTTTTCAAAAGACTAGCATAGAGGTTCACCCATTGTTGTGATTCCATTTTATTTCGTCCAGCTTAGTGTCACCCATAGTGGTGACCTCATTTTTCCCTGACTAGCCCAGAGGGTCATCTACTGTATAGTGGTGATTCCATTTTTTATTGTGTAGTACAGTTGTCATATATATCATTACTTGTTTGGATGCATTACAACCGGACAGCCTAAGCTCACCCATTTTCGTGGCGCTGGTTTTCAAGTTAGGCGCCTGTTCAATTACTTGCAAGGCTTGCTATATTTGGTAATAATTCTTTCTCAAGAGGCATTTTTCACAGCCATTGTGCATTTTGCCCAGCTCCATCTTCATCCTTCCTTCCACGAGACTCTTGCATAAGGCTAGAACGTCTTTCCCCTCCGTGTAATTTCCTGCACGGTCAACATCGTACCTTGTGCTGTTGAGTTTGTTCTTGTCTCTGTCTCCACAAGAAGTTAGCAAAATGACTGCTGCTGAGATCAGTGCATTTGTGGATTTGGCAGAACGACAAGGCTATGAGGGGGAGGCATTACGAAGGTATGTGCAGGAGCTCATGAATGAAGACAAAGCCCGGAGAAGAACAGAGCAAGAAAGGATGCGGTATGAAAGAGAGAGAGCGCATGAATTAAGAATGCAGGAGATGGACGCCCGATTGGCACAACTCAATCACTTGCCACCTCAACCCAATGTTGCCAAAGTCCAGCAGGACAATCGCAGGAGGACCCACTTCATTGAAGGGTTCACCGAGGAACTCCCTACAGTGGAACTGAAGGTGACCACGTCCCAGCTCAGCAAGAAGTGCGGACTGGGGGCAGGGAGTGATCTTGCACATGAGGGCTACAACTCATGCTTGGGTCAAAAGCCCGTGAAGGGTGTACAGCGAGTGCCCCTCAGGTGCATGAAGGCTGCCAAGCCGGAGCCTAAAACTGTTAGGACGCAACCTGCATGGGAAGACGACTGGCTCGGTGACATTGACCTTGGTGAGGTAGCTTGGCTAAGTGAGGAGGCCCAAGAGTCTTCCTCCTCCAGCAGTGAGTCTGAGCTTTGTACGCCAGAAGTTAATTCTGGTGAAGGTGTGCCACTTTCCACCACAGGGGATAGGGCTACTCCAAGCGTCATGCCAGAGACCTCAGAGGAGAGCCAGGGGTCTCCCTTTTCCCACCGTGAGTCTGAGCCGAGTACCCGCAAATTCAATCCGGGTGAAACTGTGCCACTGAACACCACTGGAAATAGGGCTATCTCAATCACCAGGCCAGAGGTCTCAGAGCAGGCAAGAGGCGAACCACCCATCAGCGCCGAGACCCCAAGGAGCCAGACAAAGCTCATCAGGTTCCCATTGCTGGATGAGACATTGGTAAACAACAGGTCACCCGCCAACTCGAACGAGGTGGAAATGAATAACCCCTCTAAGGCTGAGTTCCTGCTAAAGGATGAGGTGCCCCTTAAGATCACCCGAGGTTCTCATGATCCTGCTGAGGTCCTGCGCCAGCATGTAGTTGTCCCCCATAATTCCCGCTTGTCGGTGCTACGAATGGCCCATGAGGGACTGGGAGGGCACTCTGGGGTGAAGCGCACAATCCAACTGCTGCAGCCCCATTTCTTCCGGCCGGGCTTGCAGAAGGTTGTTAAGGCTTCCGCAACCTCTTGCCATCCGTGCCAAGTCATCGGTAACTCTAAGAAAATAGTGCCAAGGGCCTCGCTCCAACTTATCCTATCCATAAGTGTTACAGAGATGACACAATTCTTTTATTGGTATGGCTTCCTAGCCACATTTCAGAAGGACGAAGGTTCCCACTTCATGGCAGAGGAGTCACGACCTCTGACCATACTCATAATTCATTTTTGGCTTCACCAGGTGCAAGCAGGAATTCCCAACTGTGGAGTTTACTTAAATGGCAGCATAAATTTCTTCCAGACATGGGAAAAACTCCAAACTCAAGAGAAAGAACTCTCAGGCATGGGCTCATCTCATGCTTGGGTCAAAAGCCCGTGAAGGGTGTACAGCGAGTGCCCCTTAGGTGCATGAAGGCTGCCAAGCCAGAGCCTAAAACTGTTAGGACGCAACCTTGGTTCCTATCCTGAGTATTGTTCTCCTGTTTGGTCTTCAGCTGCTGATTCTCATCTTAATTTGTTGGACAGAAACTTACGGTCTATTAAATTTCTTATTCCTGATCTAGATATTAATCTCTGGCACCGTCGTTCAATTAGTTCATTATGCATGTTGCATAAGATTTTTCATAACTCTGACCATCCTTTACATTCAGATCTCCCTGGACAATTCTATCCTGTTCGTAATACTAGGCAGGCAGTTAATTCTAATAGCCAGGCCTTCTCCATCACGAGACTCAATACTACGCAGTACTCTAGAAGTTTTATTCCAGCTGTTACCAAGTTGTGGAATGATCTTCCTAATCGGGTGGTTGAATCAGTAGAACTTCAAAAGTTCAAAGTTGGAGCAAATGCTTTTTTGTTGACCAGGCGGACATGAGTCTTTTTATAGTTTATTTATGACATATTTGTTTTTGATGCTGTTAATAGTTTATGTATGACATGTCTGTTTTGACATTGTTACTGTTTTTATTATGATTTATTGTTAATTTGTTCTCTTCATTTATTTATTTCCTTATTTCCTTTCCTCACTGGGCTATTTTTCCCTGTTGGAGCCCCTGGGCTTATAGCATCTTGCTTTTCCAACTAGGGTTGTAGCTTGGATAGTAATAATAATAATAATAATAATAATATCGCGCTGACCATGTTTTCCCACAGACATTCCTAACGGACCATAACCATCTAAACTACTTGACTGAGCTACGTAATGGGAATAAAGGGCTCATGAGGTGCGGCATAGACCTCCAGAACTACAACTGGAAGGTCAAGCGCCTAAAGAACTCGTATGAGAGAGATGTGTTCTCCCGGCATTAGTGCCTAATGCACAGTGCCATGTCCATAGCGTAGCCATAGTCAGTAGGTAAATTTAGTTTGTATGAAAAAATATTTATTGGCCTTGGTGTCTCCCCAGGTAGATAAACTTGAGGAGTCATCTTGGCATCATTATTTGTATTTAATTCATTTTCATGTATTTATTTTATCCCTTTTTGCATATATGGCAATTTTCTTTAATTTTATGCCTACCACTGCACTAGGTCACTTAACTTTAACCATCTTTTACATTTTAATTTTCAATTTTGCATTTTTTAAATTTTTTCAGTTGCTGCCTCACAGCCAGCATACTTATTTCTATGTGGCACTTAAAGTTAATTTACTGTCAAAATAACATAGAATGATGACCCTAGTTGCAGCTTAGATATTTATCCATTATCGTGGTGAGACTCACTGAGGGAGGAATCATTAAGGCTAGTGGCTTCAGACCTTGCTTGCAGAGTTCTTGTCCTGTTTTAGGACAAAATCTCTGCTAAAATGGGGGGCTGTTAGTAATGGCGGTCATTTCGCCACCTTTTTCAAATAACAAAAGACCCCGCCAGCAAGCATGATTCAAAATGCCACGAGTTTTGGGACCCTACCCAGAGTCTCACCCCCCTCCAACCATCCTATACCAGTCTACTCCCCCTGAGATCTCAATTTCAGCTACCTTCTACAAGTCACGTGAGAACATCGAGGTCCCAGGACGAGGGAAGCGAGCTGTGAAGGATGTGGGGACACGAGATCAAGCCTGACCAATAGGACAGCGGTCAGGCCAATCCCCCCTACCCCCCCCCCAATTGGGGGTCAAGTGGGGTTGATCTACCCAGGGAAAACTGGGGATCTTTCTTCGTGACTCAGCTTCCATAAGGAGAACATCTCCTTTTCTTCACTCAACGTCTTTGAGGGAAATACCATCGCTCTTCACCCTCAAGACATCAGGGAGGCAGGACCTCTGTTTACATATTCTTCCATAAGGGAAGGAACGAGAGTCCTTTTTACTAAAGGTAAGGTGTCTGATTTTGAGATTCTCAATATCCTTACCCAACCTCCCATCCCTTCCTTATCACACCCCATTTTTCCTTATCCTCTAAAGAAAATCCTACCCACTGAACCTTGTATCCTATCCCCTATACCCAGACCACGTGTGCCGGTTAGTCCTAGTTTTAATTAATTCACCCTGTGACAGTGTTGATTACCATGTGTATTGTTTAAATCCCTAAGCTTTGCATTTTCATTTAATTTGCTTAAAGGTTTTAACCACACGACTTCATCGTGTTCCCAGCCGGTAGAAGTAAGTGTGCTGTTAATAATTCAATTTATTTCCCTTTCCAGGGAACGTTGTTTGCTGTGCTGTCGTTTCATCCACGGCCAACCAAACTCCATCTGAAGCTCCTCGTGGCATAAATTAAAATAGTTACCTGTTGTGCTCCCCTTTCGTTTATTAATTCTTATTTAAGTGTTATTGTAAATATATAATTTTGTCAGTATTCCTTGTATCATTGCTGACTGGCGACCTACCATTGTTATTTGTTTTGTTATGGCCCCTGAGTCCCTTAAGCAAGGCCGGACTCGAACCAGTGGCCCGTAACATATTGGCGACCTTGCCAGGATTCGCTAAGACAGTAATTTAAAATTAATTTTATCAAAGTTAAGTTCCCCCCTTTTTTTCTGTCTTTAGCGACTTGACGAACCTCAATTTCATTTTAAGTAAATTATTTAATCACTGGAGTTGGAACCGTGGAAGAAAACAGCAAAAGCATTCTATTCTCATTGTTAAAGTTTTGTGTTTATTAGTGCATGTGTTCACACCGCGAACCCCTTTGTTTTGAAACCCACGTGGAAGAAGTTAGTCATAATGGTTAGCAGGATAGCCAACCGCGTGAAAAGAATTTGTTCTGTTTTTTTTCTGAGTGTTTATTATCAAAGTGGTTAAAATTTTCATTTATTATATATATTGTGCATTTAGTGAATGTGTTATTTTGTGTTTAAAAAAAAAGTGAAGTGAAACTTACGAAATTTTAGGACAAAACCGTGGCAGGCTGAGCACGTGTTCATTTCAAAACATGGTCAACCTGATATAACTCAGCCACATCGCCGTGTTTCCGAACGAAGCCAAGGTTTAATATTGTCTGTTATTATTACCTTTGTCAATTGTTTACCAATTCTATGCAGACCCGAGATTTTAGTCGAATTTCGTTGTATTCACGCACATCAATCATTTAATCTTGTGCATGGAATATTTTATCATTTATCTTTAGTGCTAGGATACCGGCTAGTCTCATATCGGAACTTTTGGCTTACGATTCACGTAAACGTTTTACGGCAGTGAGGCATAATTCTGTAGAGTAACGGTAAGACCACGTGGCGTTCCTTATTTCGATTTTTTTTTCTTTTGATAGTAAGGGTTCTTAATTTCATTTTATTACTTTCGTGGGATATTCTCATGTACATTATTGATAGGGATAATTTTTTTCATTCATATATATTGTGCAGTGAGTGATTGTTTAATTTCGTGTTAAAACTAAGTGAATTGAAATTTACGAAATTTTAGGAAGAAACCGTGGTAGACTAAAACACGTGTTAATTTCCTGTGTTGGTAACCGTAAGCACACGTGGCATTCTTTATTTCAATTTTTCTTTTTCACAGTAAGGGTTTGTATTTTCATTTTATAACTTTCGTGGGATATTATTTTTATGTACATTTTTTTTGAAGGGGATAATTTTCGTTAGACTGTGTAATATGGTTAACCTAAAGATAAAGGACTTATGATGTCACATTTAATTTAAATTTTTTCAGTCAGGGTATAGGATCATTAAGATAAAATATTTGGGAGTGTAATTTATCAAATTCATTTTTCTTCTAAAGGGAAAGTATGTAAAGGGGCTGATGTTGTTAACGAAGCATTAAGCAATCTTCGTGACATTGTTTGTTTATTTGATTTGTTATACTTTAAGTATAAATACAAACTTCGCTTTAAAGTCACAGGGTTGCAAGTGGTGGTGTTGCAACAACGCACCCACACATTTTTACAAATCCATTTTTTTTTTCCTTTTAAGACTAGCATAGGTAGTGGAGATTCCATTTTTTTTCCTTAAGTCTAGCATAGGAAGGTCACACATCGTGGAGATTCCATTTTTTTCCTTAAGTCTAGCATAGGAGGGTCACACATCGTGGAGATTCCATTTTTTTCCTTAAGACTAGCATAGGAGGGTCACACATCGTGGAGATTCCATTTTTTTCCTTAAGTCTAGCATAGGAGGGTCACACATCGTGGAGATTCCTTTTTTTTTCCTTAAGACTAGCATAGGAGGGTCACACATCGTGGAGATTCCATTTTTTTCCTTAAGTCTAGCATAGGAGGGTCACACATCGTGGAGATTCCATTTTTTTCCTTAAGACTAGCATAGGAGGGTCACACATCGTGGAGATTCCATTTTTTTTTCCTTAAGACTAGCATAGGAGGGTCACACATCGTGGAGATTCCATTTTTTTTCCTTATGGCTGGCACAGGAGCGTCACACATCGTGCAGATTCCATTTTTTTTCCTTAAGACTAGCATAGGAGGGTCACACATCGTGGAGATTCAATTTTTTTTCCTTAAGACTAGCACAGAGGGTCATTCATTGTTGTGATTCCATTTATTTAAGACTAGCATAGAGGGTCACCCATTGTTGTGATTCCATTTTTTTCAAAAGACTAGCATAGAGGTTCACCCATTGTTGTGATTACATTTTTTTCAAAAGACTAGCATAGAGGTTCACCCATTGTTGTGATTCCATTTTATTTCGTCCAGCTTAGTGTCACCCATAGTGGTGACCTCATTTTTCCCTGACTAGCCCAGAGGGTCACCTACTGTATAGTGGTGATTCCATTTTTTATTGTGTAGTACAGTTGTCATATATATCATTACTTGTTTGGATGCATTACAACCGGACAGCCTAAGCTCACCCATTTTCGTGGCGCTGGTTTTCAAGTTAGGCGCCTGTTCAATTACTTGCAAGGCTTGCTATATTTGGTAATAATTCTTTCTCAAGAGGCATTTTTCACAGCCATTGTGCATTTTGCCCAGCTCCATCTTCATCCTTCCTTCCACGAGACTCTTGCATAAGGCTAGAACGTCTTTCCCCTCCGTGTAATTTCCTGCACGGTCAACATCGTACCTTGTGCTGTTGAGTTTGTTCTTGTCTCTGTCTCCACAAGAAGTTAGCAAAATGACTGCTGCTGAGATCAGTGCATTTGTGGATTTGGCAGAACGACAAGGCTATGAGGGGGAGGCATTGCGAAGTTATGTGCAGGAGCTCATGAATGAAGACAAAGCCCGGAGAAGAACAGAGCAAGAAAGGATGCGGTATGAAAGAGAGAGAGCGCATGAATTAAGAATGCAGGAGATGGACGCCCGATTGGCACAACTCAATCACTTGCCACCTCAACCCAATGTTGCCAAAGTCCAGCAGGACAATCGCAGGAGGACCCACTTCATTGAAGGGTTCACCGAGGAACTCCCTACAGTGGAACTGAAGGTGACCACGTCCCAGCTCAGCAAGAAGTGCGGACTGGGGGCAGGGAGTGATCTTGCACATGAGGGCTACAACTCATGCTTGGGTCAAAAGCCCGTGAAGGGTGTACAGCGAGTGCCCCTCAGGTGCATGAAGGCTGCCAAGCCGGAGCCTAAAACTGTTAGGACGCAACCTGCATAGGAAGACGACTGGCTCGGTGACATTGACCTTGGTGAGGTAGCTTGGCTAAGTGAGGAGGCCCAAGAGTCTTCCTCCTCCAGCAGTGAGTCTGAGCTTTGTACGCCAGAAGTTAATTCTGGTGAAGGTGTGCCACTTTCCACCACAGGGGATAGGGCTACTCCAAGCGTCATGCCAGAGACCTCAGAGGAGAGCCAGGGGTCTCCCTTTTCCCACCGTGAGTCTGAGCCAAGTACCCGCAAATTCAATCCGGGTGAAACTGTGCCACTGAACACCACTGGAAATAGGGCTATCTCAATCACCAGGCCAGAGGTCTCAGAGCAGGCAAGAGGCGAACCACCCATCAGCGCCGAGACCCCAAGGAGCCACACAAAGCTCATCAGGTTCCCATTGCTGGATGAGACATTGGTAAACAACAGGTCACCCGCCAACTCGAACGAGGTGGAAATGAATAACCCCTCTAAGGCTGAGTTCCTGCTAAAGGATGAGGTGCCCCTTAAGATCACCCGAGGTTCTCATGATCCTGCTGAGGTCCTGCGCCAGCATGTAGTTGTCCCCCATAATTCCCGCTTGTCGGTGCTACGAATGGCCCATGAGGGACTGGGAGGGCACTCTGGGGTGAAGCGCACAATCCAACTGCTGCAGCCCCATTTCTTCCGGCCGGGCTTGCAGAAGGTTGTTAAGGCTTCCGCAACCTCTTGCCATCCGTGCCAAGTCATCGGTAACTCTAAGAAAATAGTGCCAAGGGCCTCGCTCCAACTTATCCTATCCATAAGTGTTACAGAGATGACACAATTCTTTTATTGGTATGGCTTCCTAGCCACATTTCAGAAGGACGAAGGTTCCCACTTCATGGCAGAGGAGTCACGACCTCTGACCATACTCATAATTCATTTTTGGCTTCACCAGGTGCAAGCAGGAATTCCCAACTGTGGAGTTTACTTAAATGGCAGCATAAATTTCTTCCAGACATGGGAAAAACTCCAAACTCAAGAGAAAGAACTCTCAGGCATGGGCTCATCTCATGCTTGGGTCAAAAGCCCGTGAAGGGTGTACAGCGAGTGCCCCTCAGGTGCATGAAGGCTGCCAAGCTAGAGCCTAAAACTGTTAGGACGCAACCTTGGTTCCTATCCTGAGTAT
>NC_090726.1:26529989-26542489 GCF_036898095.1 Palaemon carinicauda | reverse complement strand
AAAGGATGTAATTTAGTTATAGGGATATTTGTCATTTAGATATCACCCATATGATAGTCCCACTTTTGAATTCTACTACAGCTGAGATTAAAAGAATATTGAAATTCACTGTAGGCCTACTGATATATACTTATATATTTATTCAAAGAGTCCTTTTTGAGTGGGGATACCTTAACGTAGTGAAACGGTGTATGTATTGCCATGATCAGCAAGGTTGTACTAGTCAGGGCCACCCATACTAGCTTGGTTTGCAGTGAGTGATCAGACAAAATTCTCTCACCATCACTAATCCTCAGTTGGCCAGCGTAGTGATGAAAACTGCAAAAAAATCTAGACATGAAAAATTGTCTGTGTGGCTTTTGTACTGCAGTGGGTAAGAAACTTCTGTTTGCTGCTGTTGTTGTTGTTGGTAATGTTTATATTCAAACAAAGACAACGAAAGAAAATCCATAAAGCAAATCTATGACTGGGCCATTTCTGGAAAAAAAGTTACGGTGATGAGATTCTTAGTCACTATGGGAAAATGTAATGACTTAATTTATCTCAGGTACGCTAGAGACTGAAATATTATCTTTCTATCTCTTTTCCTAACGATAGAATCTATGTTTTTAACTGTCAATGCGTGTGCTCCCACTTAAAAGCAATAACTACCATAGTCTTAACTCGGTATGAAGACCAATATGATTACAATAATTCAACCATTTTTTTTATAACTCATTTTTATATTGCTGATATTCAGTTTCAATCACTTTTCTCATTTAGACAGCAAGTTATTTATTCTATTTTTACATTATTCTTTTACACGCACACACACGCACGCACACACACACATATACATATACATATACATATACATATACATATATATATATATATATATATATATATATATATATATATATATATATATATATATATATATACACACATATATATATACACACACACACACACACACACATATATATATATATATATATATATATATATATATATATATATATATATATATATATATATACATGGGCATGTAGTAAAAGAGTGACATAACAGAAGTTGTAGTAGTTACGTAACTCCATGGAGTTCATCTCTTTAATTTGCACGGTGGCTGGATATCTGTGGGAAATTGTCACCTATTGCAGGGAGAAGGAAAGTATTACACAAGCTCTGTATGAAATGAAAGATACAGCTAGAGCTGCTAATTCTACACCAACAGCAATTATGAAGGAAGCCACAAAAAAATTAGATATAAACGACGCTGTTGAACTACAGAGTACACCAGCTATGTGCGAAGTTTTTCATTATATTCGTAAAAAAAAAAAAGATTATAGTGGAATCAAAGTTTGCAATAGATTTGGTAATCCCAGATAGCTTAAGTCATTCGAACTGGGGAAAGAAATTTCCTTTGGTTTGACACGAAGATGGACAGTGACCATTTGAATAAAAGAGTGTAATGAGGACGAAGTGGATGATCCCTAGGGATAGCTTCAGGCCGTGACGATAATTTACGAAGATTTGCCAACTCTGAAATATCGTTTTTAGATGGGACATTTAAAACTTTTTCAAGACTTTTTTATTAGTTATATAGTAACCTATCCATCACATGGACCTGGGACAAGTATTCCCTACTGTATATGCGTTGATGAGTGGGAAAATAAAACAAATGTATTCATGTATCCTAGAACATTTAATTTTGGTTGCAGAAGAAAAGGGATCTCAGTTAAAGCCAAACAACATTGTAGTAGAGTTTGAGTTTTCTACCATCAAAGCCCTTAATGGTAAATTTCCTGATGCAAGAATATTTGGGTGTTTTATTTTTCTAACCTGGCCAACATATTTATGGAAGATTTCAAAGGAACAGCCTCGTAGATGCGTATGAAAATAATGCAAGTTTAGCTTTAAGTGAACGAAAGCTGGCTGATCATGCATTTCACACCCTAATGATATCCACGATGCATTTTGTTTAATATCTTGAGGGACATTCCAAATGAAGCCGAGTTACTACAAAAATATTTTGATGATACCTATGTGCCAGGTAGACCCCAAACTTCACGAAGTAAAGGAAGGCCGTGACAAAACCAAGTACTCAACCACTACGATTACATCCAAGTATGTGAAGCATTTATCACCTGCAAGAATACTGTCTCCCAAAAAATAAAATAATGCTTTTATGTTTATACATGTAAATCATTTTATGAGACAGATTATAAGCAATCATTAATTAGAGCAAAATTATAGCATCCAATAAATCTCTTCTGATATGTCACTTTTAAAAGGATACCATAAAATTATACTGTAAGTATATATATATATATATATATATATATATATATATATATATATATATATATATATATATATATATATATATATATATGTACACACACACACATATATATATATATATATATATATATATATATATATATATATGTGTGTGTGTGTGTGTGTGTGTGTATGTTTGTATGTGAACCTACTTACGTTTCATCCCCTACGGTTTCATTTTTTTTTTCAGTTTACAATGAACGCGAAAAAAAGTCGTCAGTGTAGTTAGAATTTTTGTTGCGAGTGTGCAAACTTTATGAAAAAAGGGAACTGTTGACTTTCGCAATTTTCAGGGATAAAAAAAAGGAGATTGCATCAAATGGCTTGTAAGCCTTCCCAGCTCAAGTACTTGGTTAAACACTGGAAGAGCAGGCGCTAATTGGGACGAGTTAATTACACAACACGTTTATCGCGTTCATTAGTCCTCAGCATAACTTTGGAAGTATAGATTATCATCTTATAATGTATTAGTAGTTATAAGGCTGCTTTATTCTCTGGATTATAAGTATATAATATCAGTTATGCATTATTACAATTTTTCTTAAAATAAAAGGTTACAATAGATATAAACCTCTAGAATTGTAGTTTTGTTTTGATTTATTTGTAGAATAATAGATATAATTTCAACTCTCATTTGAGAAATAAAGAGACTGTTTATATTTTCTATCAATAGTAGATAATACCGGTTACGTATCATTACATGAATTTGATTACAAAACGGTTACTATAAACAAAAATATCAAGAATCCTCAATTGCACTGTGTTTCTTGATAGATTGGAATGGATATAATTTCATCCCTCATTTGAGAGAGAAGGATTGATTGATTGATCTGGAGCTTTCTGGCATCATGACACCAAAGGTCATTGATGCTGATCTCCTTTATTATAGATAAAGAATGAAAGGAAATTTAATTTGAAACTATTTCAACAACAGAATATACTTTAAAAGACGGAACCAGATTTTGTTTTTGAGAAATCCAATAAATCAGAAATTCTACGAACCAAGGGCCTTGCCTGACTTTCTTAACGTCAAAGTAATGTTAATTCAAGAAGCACATTTGGAGTAATGTGGTATTTGCTTTTTTTTTTTTTTCATTGTAAAGTTACATGCAAATTTCACTTACATTTTGTTACTGTAATATACTTAGTTGTATTTTTCTTATAGTTATCTTCATTTTCCTTTTCCTGTTTTAATTTTCCAAACCATAAACCATAATAGCTATAAGAAAACTCAATCATGTGAATTATAAATTTACACTATGCAAGTTGAAATTTCCTTTAATGAAAAAAATTAATCATCAAAACATATTCAAGATAAAAAACAAGCAGAGATAACTTGTTATTTTTTTCTCATATTTCTCGTTATCATAGAAATATAGATACCATCGTTTTTTTATATCTTGCCGTTAAATTACTATCTCGAAACATACATTCGTATCAGGGGTTTGTTTTTTTAGCATCGACAAAAGTATGTGAAATATTTGTTTGTTAAGTATGCTGATTTATAAAGCGAAAAAAAATGCCTCAAGGAAAGGTATACATTACACTATAAAAAAATTGCCGAAGAAAAACGGTTGAAATACAAGAATAAATGTTTCCAGATATTTACCGTTTTAAAAATTAATATATTGGCGTAAAGGAGTGATATTACGGACACCAACCCGTGAAAGATAATAACAAAGTAGGGTAAAATTACGGGTGCCTGTATTTTATTGAGATACGGCTAAGAACAGTATATCTTGAAGGATAATTTCCGATTAAAATTAGGGTTTTTTTCATAAGTGTAATCCAGACATTTACTTTGCTCGAGGTAGAAGATATCTGTTGAGAGAGAGAGAGAGAGAGAGAGAGAGAGAGAGAGAGAGAGAGAGAGAGAGAGAGAGAGAGAGAGAGAGAGAGAGAGAGGTGAAATTGATAAGAGAGAAAACGATCTAATTCTTTTATCTCTAAATTATATTTCTATATAGGAAAAATTACAATTCATTAAAAGCGTATTAGTAAAGTAATTGGCTCCATTATACTTCCAAAAGTTCAGACATTAAATGGATTTATGTTCGCCTGACATACGAATGGATAAGTTCAATTCATCATTAGAAGGAAATAAAATAACGATATAGCTAAAATAATCAATGCATTAAGATATTTTCCGAGATTCTCCACACGTTTCTATTCATTACTTTCAGGGCAATGATTGATTTCTCTCCTCCGGTTGTCATTTTAAAATGTTTGTTTGGAATAAAAATTCTTATGAAACTTCACATGAAATTTTTCAGAGCAATAGAAGCAAAGAGTTTTACAAAAAATACACATAAATCACGTTATGTATTAAAATCTGTCTAAGTATACCTTAACATGGTGAAAGGGTTTGTGTATCGACATAATTAGCAAAGCTGTACTAGTCAGGGCCACCCCTACTAGGTTGGTTTGCAATGAGTGATCAGAGTAAAGTCTCCACCATCACAAAGATACTTGTCTAATGATTATTACTTATGATAAGAAAAGGTCGTATAATGATAATTATTTTTAGGTTTATGAGTATATATTTGTATAGTAATATGTAATAAGTCTGAATGAAGGTTAAATCTTGAAGTTATAAGTAAGTGTATTATAGGTATAGAAGGGTGCCTAAAGAAATGACAATCATACTGGCTGGGAGAAACAGATGGTTTTGCAACGTTATATTGCTACCGATAACATATCGTTGGGAGACTTTTCTTCAATTTGGATAATCTGTCATAACTAAATGTACCATTTTTTTTATATTTTGTTAATTTTGATCATTTCAGTAATGATTACATTAGACATTTTATTTATAGTTTAAGAGAAAAGTGTAACTTAGTTCTAATAAACATGTTCCCCTTATTACGAGGGAATAAATGCTAACCAATTAATAAAGCTGTAATTTGATTAATTCCAAAAACAATTATTTCCCCAGCATCTATTCCTAAGAGAAACACTGAAATTATTCATCTCATATGTACCGTTGTATTTCGTTATGATGAAATAAGCATTGTAATTTTCCATTCATCTCCAAGTTATTCGCTTCGACAAGGGTATTCGTTCTTCCAACTCAATAATAGATCTGACCATTTGGTAATTTTCTCATCAAACCCAGAATGGAATCCTATTGCATGAGATCAAAGAGGCTTCTTTGCCATCTAAAGAGCCTTTGAAACCAAAGCGGTTTGACACTTGGTTGATGAGGCTTGGGAACCAAAATAGCTGATATTTCTAAAGATATAGCGTTTGGAGAGTGCCATGAATAGATTACTTATCGACATTTAATCATTTAATACATACATACATACACACATATATATATATATATATATATATATATATATATATATATATATATATGTGTGTGTGTGTGTGTGCGCGCGCGCGCGTGTTTGGGTGTGTGGGTGTTTGGGTATGTGTGTGTGCGCGCGCGCGCGCGATTGGGTGTGTGTGTGTGTGTGAGTGTGCATGCGCGTTTGGGTGTGTGGGTATGTGTGTGTGTGCGCGCGCGCGTGATTGGGTGTGTGGGTGTGTGTTTTCGAACCCCCAAAAAATGATTAACGTAGACATGATGACAGGGCTATTCACTAAGGCTTATCGAATCTGTAGTCCATTATATCTGGATGAAAAACTAGATTACTTTAAGGTAAGCTTTGATAAGATGGTCATACAAGAGGGGGGATCTATATTACATACACTCTTGTAGAAGGACAAAAGGAGAGGAGTTAGTTTTATGCTGAAGTAAAGGAAATAAGTGTATGGAGTTGTATTTCACACATCGTTCTAATTTTTATCATTATTGGTATTACTATCATTATTATATTTTTTTTAAATCAATATGCTGATAGTGAAGATTATTATTATTAATGTTATCATTATTGTTATTTTCATGTTCAATGGAGTAAAAGCAACTGTAAAGAAAGATGAATACTGAAAGCAGAATTTATTACCAACATTAGAAATATTTTTTGCTTTTCTCGAGTTGATTGGAGACTGAAGATGCTGTAGGCTAAACGGATTGAACAAATATTCACAAGAAAGGAATGAGTTGTATGTATAAATATCTAATAGAATGTTGAACGAATAAAATGAAGTTGAAACTCTAAGAAAGATAATTAACTGATTCTTTTATCTACAATTCACTTGGTATAATTATCTAACATGGCTAGTGATATGCTATGTATTTATATAGAGCCCATAAATAATAAACTATTAAGAGTATGTAATCCTAATGAGGCTAAGAAATTGCCTTGAAATTATATATTCAATAGTGTTAAAGTTTTGTTATGAATACATAACTGTTACTCAATTATGAACATGTATTTAGGATGGACGGGAATTTATTAATGACTTTCCATTGTGTTTTGATATTAAAAATTTTTCTACCCATTATCCTAAGAGTCCTGAAATCTTTTAGGATGAGGGAAAAGTGTTATAAAAGCCTCTTATACTCGTTTCACAATAAATCTTTCTAGGTTGCAATGAACAAAGTACAAACATGTAGTTCATAGAATAAAATGTGTCTAAAGGTTAGGTCACATATGATATTAACTTTTCTTTTTAATCATGCCACTGCTATAATAAAGCATTTTTAATGTGGGCTGATATTAAACTGAAAATGGGATACTTTTCCCTAAATGACCGAGGTTGAAATTTAATTGGTGCTTATCATAAATGAAGTCCTAATTACTACTAATAAAAAAAAAGAAAATCATTTGCGAACTCATGAAAACCTGTTAATTGGTTGACTGGTTATTATATACTAATTCTATGCTTTATAAAATATATATGACCATTTTATTTGTAATGACAATACAGTGTTTATGGAAAAAACTCATCAGTGCAATTATTGAGTTACATAGATTACTACACGTATGATATTCACTGATATTGATCTATATCTACGTCCCCACACACACAAACACACACACACACACACACACACACACACACACACATATATATATATATATATATATATATATATATATATATATATATATATATATATATATATATATATATATGTATATATACACATATATATATATATATATATATATATATATATATATATATATATATATATTTACATATATACACATACATATGTATATCTATCTATCTATATATATAGATAGCGTTCGATCCCAAGTATGAGGTAGAAATTTATTTCTATTTGAACACGATGTTGTGTTGATATTTATCCATATTGACTCATTAGGGGTAATTTGAATGAATTACTACCAATTGTGTCACGTTGTGGGCCGGGATATCGAGTAAATCCTCGGACAGCTGGGTAGCGTCAGGTTCCGATATCTTTTATGGCCTCTCGTGGGATGGTTGGTTTCGACCTGGCCTTTCATTAGAAGGGGCTAGCGTTCGATCCCAAGTATGAGGTAGAAATTTATTTCTATTTGAACACGATGTTGTGTTGATATATATATATATATATATATATATATATATATATATATATATATATATATATATATATATATATATATATAGAGAGAGAGAGAGAGAGAGAGAGAGAGAGAGAGAGAGAGAGAGAGAGAGAGAGAGATGTGTGCATGTGTATTTGTAAAAGAAAACGTCTGAAAATTATGCTACATGTATTGGCGACACGTCTATGCCTTTGTTGGCAGATGTTCATGTGTTTTTCAAGACCTTCTGATAATTCTAAAATTTGTTTATGCTAGTGCGATTTTATCTTGGTAAAATTATTATAGCCTTGCATGAGAAAAATACATGTGCAAGTATATATACCCATACATTTATTTATAAGTACATATAAATAGATGCATAAACCCCTGCTTCATGTACACACATAAACGGAATCATAGAGGTTGAAACATCCAGCTATACTGGCTATTGAGGTGTTTAAAATACCTCATTAATCCATACCTTTATGCCCCTAGCTAGATAGTGTCCATTAACCTTCTATATCCTCTTCTTATCACATGACCAAACCACCTCCAAAATATAAAAATAGTATTCACTTAAGCCGAACTTTATCCTTCGTCTTTTCTACTCGTATGTTGCCTCACACACCAAAACCAATACTTCATCTCAACTTTATTCTTTTCTCATCTATTACCATCTATATTTTTAGTCCCGAATCCAGAAAACGAGAGGGACATAAAAATGCAATTTCTTCCTGTAATTGTGAAATATCGCTTCTCTCCTGCCACCTGAACTTGATCATAAATTTTCCCTTGAGAAGGAACAGGTAAAGATTTCCAGGATCAAGTTATGAATTTTAATGATTCCTTTCCTTCTCATTTTAGAAAATAAAACTTACGTTCCAGATTTCAACCATTACTGCGATTTTGATGATTGAGTTTTTATCGTGTTTTCTACGTGTGTTATATATGATGACACATATATATATATATATATATATATATATATATATATATATATATATATATATATATATATATGTGTGTGTGTGTGTGTGTGTGTGTGTTTGTGTGTGTGTGTGCGTGTTTGTGTGTGTGTGTGTGTGTGCTTATGTGTGTTTGTATCTGTGTGAGTTTATTTGTATAAGCGTAGAAATCACGAAAGCTGACACATGATATGTATGTAATATACTGTATATAACAGCTAAAATAGGAAAGTGAAATAAAATACATATTAAAAACTAAAATGTGCTTACTTATATCAGATTTTTGCCATCATCTTAATCAACACCATGGACGAAGTTATAGGTTTAAACAGACAAATTATATATAATTCTCAAACGGGAAAATCCTTAATTTTTTATTTATATTGGACCGTTTTTGTATATATATATATATATATATATATATATATATATATATATATATATATATATATATATATATATATATATGCTAGCTCCTCAAGAAAATTTCACATCCAATATCAAAGATATAAAAAAAGATTGGTTCAAAGAGAATGGTGAAAAAAAGGTTTCTCAGTAGAGTAAGAAAAACAGGATGGAGCTTGAAAAAAGGGACATCCTCTGAAATGTGTTTGTCCACTCGACTAACATTGTTTTTTAAGGGTCCACTGACGTTAAGAGGGCCGCCCAAGACCCTTGCTGTGTGAAGTACAGTTTTTTTCTAAAAGGATTTTCCAGGGGAGGGGAAATTAAAATGCCTGAACTCTCTTCTCTTCTATCACCTAGAAAAAAAAAGCTTTTTAATATACTTTCTCGGGTTATATTAAAACGCATTGGTAGCTACTTTGGGGGGCGCCAAACCGAAAGTAGAAAATATATTTGGTAAATAAAAGTATTTGATATTTCAACTCGAAACTTTCGTGGGTTATTTTAAATATTGATCCAAATACTGTGTCGGCGTAATATAATTCAATAACGCTGTGAAGTCTTGCATAAAAATGAAATAAAATATCCTATTGGCGTTAATGTTTGTGCTAGACACACGATATATGTCATGGAACTACTTAAGCATAATAAAAATATCAGGAAACTTTTTTTTGGTAGTTCATAAAATACAATAAAATATCCTGCTAACCAGATACCTGCCCAGAATGACATCACGGAAACCTAAGATTTTCTTGATTTGATTCCAAATGACGCCGTCAATATCCAGTTTGTCACAAAAAAAAAAAAAAAATAAATAAATAAATAGATAAAAAAAAATCAATATTTCGGTAAATATCTGCGACTAATATCAACATCCATGAGAGGTTTCAAGTAAATATAAGGTAATCTTTATTTTTTTATGAATAGCTGAAGCACATATAAAGTTTGGAAATACTTATGACATACTTATTTCTATTTTTGAATTTTAAATTTCTAATCATAAAACTCTTCAACATATAATGATACTGCGGACAGCTAATCAACCATTTATAAGAAAAAAAAATATTCGTAACTAAATATGGGCTAAAACTTACCATGAAGTTGCTTCTAGGCACCACTGTAATTTTCGTCTTGACTAAATTGTTGCACCTTTGCCGGCAAATTGCTTCACTGCTGAGGTGCTCTCAGAACATCAAATCACTGATGAGATTTCTTATATCCTAAAGTGGGTAACTTCCTTTTCCTCAATGGTACTCCTTAACAATATAACAATGGTACGTTCATTTTTTCTTGTCTTTGCCTCTTCTCTATTGCTTTCTTTTCTTACAGCATCACAAATTCTTTTTTTATTACGTTTTCCGTAACTTTTCTTGCTTCCTTGCCGAGCTTGGCTGTGGCTGTCTGAACTTGCAGGAGTCCATGATTACATTTTACCACTGCACAGTATATACCAAAAAAAGTAAAAAAGTAAAAAAGAAAAAAAGAAAGAAAAAGAAAGGGTAAACAATAGTCAATAACAGATCACTCCACTTCAGGAGCAAAACTAAAAGAAACGTTCTTCAAGGGAAGCGAGATGCTACTAATTTCCCTGGCTGTAATTGGTTATCGTATGCTGGTTTTTTGTCAACTAGTGGTTCTACTAAGAAAAATATCAGAAACCACCAGATATATAAGACATAATGCCATAACCACCAATTATAGAATAAACGAATACCGTCTTTATTACTGAGGTGCATTTAATCGAAACTATCCCACTCACTATTTAAAAAGTTACAACACTGTCTCTTTAAACACCACTACCAGCTATTAAAAGCGTTTAAATGGATTCCCCATACTTTCTCGTGATTTTTAATGTTAAAAAGATTAAAAATATTGAATTTATAAAAACAAGTTTTTCTATGTTACGTTTTTTAGTGCCTCCTTAAATAATCCGGATTGGTAACTATTATGCATTTGAAGCTACTCAGGATTATATTGATACGTATTGATGGTTACTCGAGGTTATTTTGATACAGAATGATAGATACTCGAGATCATATTGACAAGCATTGGTATGTATTCGGATTTAAAATAATAGTAAATAATAGCTCCTTTGGGTTACATTAATAGGCATTGGTGGTTACTTTGGATTATATTAATACGTATTTGTAGTTACTCAGGATTACATTAGTAACTATTGGTAGTTACTCGGCGTTATATTGATATGAATTGGTAGTTATTCGGGGTTATATCAATACCCATTGTTAATTACTCGGGGTTATATTGATATGCATTGGTAGTTACTCAGGATTATATTCATAAGTATTGGTAGCTACTCGGGGTTATATTAACACGCACTGGTAGTTACTCGAGGTTATATTATTGCGCATTTGTAGTTACTCGGGATTACATTGATAAATATCGGTAGTTACTCGGGATTATATTGATAAGTATTTGTAGTTACTCGGGGTTTATAATAATACTCACTGGTAGTTACTCTGAGTTATATCAATACGCATTCATAGTTAATCGGGGCTATAATAATAAGCATTGGTTGGTACTCAGGGATATATTCATGCGCATTGGTGGTTACGCATTGCTAGATACTCGGGGTCATAATGATAACAATTAATAGGCATTGGTAGGTACTCAGAGCAATATTAATACGCATAGGTAGTTACTCGTGGTTATCTTAATAAGCATTGGTAGTTACTCGAGGTTATCTTAATAAGCATTGGTAGTTACTCGAGGTTATATTAATAAGCATTGGTAGTTACTCGAAGTTATATTAATAAGCATTGGTAGGTACTCAGGGTTATATTCATATGCTTTTTTGGTTACTCTGGGTTATGTTTATATGCATCGGTAGCTATTCGGGATTATATTAATAATTATTGGTAGTTACTTTGGGTTATATTAATACATATTTGTAGTTACTCAGGGATATATTGATAACCATTGGAAGGTTCTTTGGATTTTGTTAATAAACATTAGTTGGAACTCAGTATTATATTAATATGCATTGGTATTTACTCATGGTTATATTAATAACTATTGTTAGGTATTCAGGGTTACATTAATATACATTGGTAGTTACTCGGAGCTGTATTAATGCGCATTGGTAGTTACGCGGGTTATTCTAACAGTCATTGGTAGTTACTCGGTGTTATATTAATACATATTGGTAGCTACTTTACATTATATTAATGTGCATTGGTAGATAAGTCTACTATAAAGATCCAAGATCAGATACTTTGGAGAAAAAAACTCTCTTCCTCGCTATTCCCAAATTGTATTTTAATTGCATTGTATTCCAGAATGTTCCTCATATGAAACAATGATATAATATTTATAGATTACAGGAGATTCAGCTAAAGTAAATACAGTTATAATGCATTTA
>NC_090726.1:26514989-26522489 GCF_036898095.1 Palaemon carinicauda | reverse complement strand
AGAGAATTTACCTTAAGGTACCAGAATTCTAACTCCTGGAGCGAGTATCCCTCCTGAAAGGGATATCGCGACATATCAGAGGACGTATTCTTGACACGCCACATGGCAATCTGCATCCTGGACAGAGATTTCGTCTCGTAGGAGGGATTGGCAAGAAACGAATTCGGGAAAAAAAAAGGGGAGCCGCTCCCAAGGCTTCCCTATCCTCCGATTCGTATGCGTGCCTGGCGCCAATCCTGGCGCCATCTGTATTCCTTTTTGCGTAGCTTAACAACTCGGTGTTTTTTTCCTGTGTTTCTCGCAAATCTTGGATTTATTCTACTTTTCATGGCTTCTCCGTCTTCGTCGGCCTCTGATAAGTTGAGTATAATGTCTTTTATGTATAAATGTAGGATCTTGGTAAATTTTGAGTGATTAATAGGATTAATCTTTGATACAAGAGCCGTAGCCTACCAGAGGCTTCCTGGAAGCTGTCGCTCGCTAGGTATAAGTTTAGTTAGTCAGAGCGACATTCCTGGTTGTTTTGCTTTAATAAATTTTAGCTATTTAGCATTACATAGGATTTCCTTTCGTGCTTAGTATTATTTTGGCGAAGTATTCGCCATTCTGGCCTACGCTAGGCCATGTAGCCTAGTCGTTTGGTCCTAGTACTTCATGCATAATTTTGGTTTTTCCGAGTGTAATAAAAATTTTATTGAAGCTTTAGGCTATGTTTTATACATTTAAGACTGAGTGGAATATTTCCAAGATAGTATACGAGTGAGTTTCGGTGATTTAGGTAATCGATTCTCTTGGTGCCTAGGCTAAGTTGCTTATGGAGCCTTAGTATACTTTATCATACTCCCCGGTTGCTTTCTTTTCTTCGGAGAAGGTATGCAATCCCTTTCCCTCTGTTTAAGCATTGGGCTTATCCCTAAGTGGTTTTTTCCGAATTTATTTTCGATAAAACTATACTGGGGTGTTACTGTACCTTCCTGTTCCTGTAGTATGGTTCAAAGAGGGACAGAACAACAGAGTTTTTTAGTCTGAGTCTGTGTTTGTCTGGCTTGGGGCAGAGTCTCCCTCGCTGGCCTGACACAGACAAAAAAGGGGGCTTAGCCTCCTTAGGTCACTACCGAAGGTTTCTGTGGATATGATTCCTTCTTTTGTGATCTACCAGACTAGTCCTTGTTGCTGTTCTCGGGGGAAGATAAGTTTCTTTCCCTGGGAGTAGCAACACCTTCCTTGCTTTGGGGCTCTGGGAGCTGGCAAGTATTGCTGGCCTTCCCCCTTAGATCTCCCTTAGGCTAAGATAAGTTTCTTGGCTGCGGGTGATCCGTCACTAAAGCAAGGTCGGTAGGACCCTCTTGTCCCTTCCCTCTCTATCTCCGTAATGGCCTAGCCATTACAGTACTGTACGTCGTTCTACATCTGGACCTAGTATAGGTTAGGATGTGGAATTGACTCAGCCCCTTGCCGGCCGGCAGAGCTGCCGGCCGGCAAGGGCCTTATATCTTTTAGTGCTGCCCGGACCTCCCTTGGTCCCTCTTCCATGCCTGCCTGTAGAGCCAGACGGCATTGGTCAGGAAGCCTGAATTAGATTCTCCCCTTCCTTATATGCACTCTTTCGGATTGCCGGGCTTGGAGGTAGTGTACACTCTTATCCCAGCATCCATTCTATTTTTCTTCTAGTGCTGTACCCGACCCGGCTGCCGGCATATGAGGCCGGCAGCCGGGCAGGTGTAGTCCTCTGGTTCTTTTGCTGCCGGCTGGCATCGTTCTTGTACCTTTGCCGGCCGGCTTATGTCAGCCCTTGTCTGCCGGTCACCAAGAGTGGGGCCGGCAGCTGGGTACTACCTTGTTTAGTTGCCGGCCGGCAGCCATTGCCGGCCGACATTGGCTGTTGCCGGCCGGCAATTGCTACCGACCAGCACATGCATTTGAACCAGAGTGCTGCCGCCTTATAGCTGTTAAGTAGTATACTTTAAAGCTAGTTATGGTGTGTGCCGGTCGGCAAGTGCCGGCCGGCACGTATCCCCCTGTACTGTACTAGTATTCTTCAGTATAACATATACAGTAAGAAGAAAACTATGGTAAGGGTGTTGGTACAGCACTGTGTGTTCTAACACTTTTGTGTTTTCTTGCATAGTCCTTTGCTGTTGCCCTACAGATAGGAAAGTGAGTTCTTTCCTGTCTATTATCCAGGTTTTTAAAATCATTGCTTAGGTGTGAGCTCCACCTGTTTCCTCTGGAAACTTTGCATTGGTTACTCTAGAAGAGATTAACCATTTGATTTTATTATCTGGAAGGCTGCAGCAATGGGTTGTGAGGGAAACACAAGTGTGTGTCTTTCCTTTCTGAATTGTTATGCTATACTATGCATATCCAGTGATACATAGTTCACTTGATACTCATGGAAATTTCTTCTCTTTACAGAAGGACACTCCAAAGTGCGGAAGTGCTTTCTGCAACGTCCGCAGCAAGAACCTCTGCGGACATGAGTTTTGTAGGAGACACGCAGCATACGCTGTCTCCAAGGATGATCTCCGGTATTGGGACCCTCAGGTATGTACTGTGTGCACTAACCTGATTACTGAGACCTTTGATTCCCCTAGGACGGAGGAATCAAGGGATATAGCTAGGAAGAAGCTTTGTACCTGGGTAAGGGGCTTCCAAAAGAACACTTCTGGCCCTTATCTTCCAAGTGAGAAGATGAAAGCGTATCTTTTCCCTAAGGCATCAGCTGATGCAGTGATTCCCCAGCCTCAAGAGGAGATCCCCTAAGTTCAGATCCAGGTGGATGCTGAAGTCGCGGTCGCGATGCAAGACATCCAGTTAGATGACAGGATGTCTGATGTGGACGAGTGTCTGGAGGAAGACCTCCTGGCAGAAGCCATGGATGAAGTTCAAGCCCCAGACGTTGTAGAGGTAGACGTCGACGAGGTGTCGGCTACTCCGGTTCAGATTCCGGAGCCTATTCCCTCAACATCGGCCGGTCTCCCAGTAGAGCTGGGACAGGCCCTCTCTTCTATTGTTTGAATAATCCAACAAATGCAGAAGGAGAATCAGGAGAAGGCGGCTGCAATGGAACTGCGAATGCAGTGCCTTGCAGAATCACATGGGCCCCAGAAAAAGCTCAATGTGAAAGACCTTCCCTTGTGCTCAGATGCTAACCCATGGAGGTATGCTGAGCACAAGCCGATGACGACTGGAAAGATCGTCATCTCGGATAAGCTGGGCTCAGTTCCCCTGGAGGAGGAGGAAGGAACCAGCTTCAAAGGAGGAGACAGAGCCGAAGGAGGTCATAGTGATGGACCATGCTAAGGCTCAAGCTCTACTTTCATCCTCGATGAAAGAGAGGGGCTTCTCTAACTCAAAAGTAGCCGCATTGAACAGGAAGCTCCCTTCCTTTGTGTCCTCACCTACTAGAGCCTTCCCCTTTTTACAGAAAGGGTTTCTGGCTGTACTAAAAGCAGTCGAGGCCGGCAAGCCTTGCCCCTCCCTAGAGGAGTGTAAACCCTTGTCGCTGGCCCTGCCTATGGACCACAAAGACTGGAAGGACGTCCATCTTACGTTCTCAGTTGGAAAGTTGGAGGCTGATATTGCCGGACGTCAGTTCGGCGAGGACCTCCCTAAGCTGTGACTTTCTTTGGCGAAGAGAGTTCGATACAAAAGAAAGACTGACTGCCTCAATGTCTCTTCAGACTACTCTCGAGACGATGGCAAGTGACCCCAAGGTCCATGAAATGTTCATGGTAGTGGCCAAGACTCATCTGGCCACAGTGACGAAGGACCTTTATGGCTTCGTCAAGGCAAGGAGAGCTTGTAGGGAGTTCGTGTTTACCTCGGCTACGGTGAGGCACGGACCAAGGAAACTAATCTCCTCCAACATTTGGGGAAAAGACCTTTTCCCTACCGACTTGGTCAAAGAAGTTGTTGATAAGGCCGCCTTGGAGAATAGAAACCTTCTCCAGAAGTGGGGCCTGGCTATCAAAAGAAAGTCTTCCCCGGATGAGGGTCCTCAACCAAAGAGGAAGACTATGAGGACTAGGCTACCGTCTCGGCCAGCCAAGCCTGTTAGACAGCAACTGCAATTGCCATTGCCCCCAGAGCCCCAGATCGTGGCACAAACCCCGACCACTTTTCAGTGGGTACCCCAGGCCGTGTCGACACAGTCCACGGCATTCACCCCAGCGTTCGAAGGGCAGTCTACTTCCTTTCGAGCAAAGCCTAGAGGAGCAGCCAGAGGCTCGTCTAGACGCCCCTCAAGGGGAAGGGGATTCAGAGGTGGTCGTGGTCAGGGAGGCAAGACCTCAGGACGGCAGTCCAAGTGAGGTGATACCGGTAGGAGGGAGACTTCTGAAATTTCGGGATCGGTGGACCTTCGATCCCTGGGCCCACAGCCAACTCAAGAATGGACTGGGCGGGAGCTGGTACAGCACTCCACCCCCGTGCCTTCGGTTTTTCCAACACTCCACCCCCGTTATGGAGGAGTACGTTCAAGAACTGTTGGAGAAAAAAGGTGATCCGAAGGGTGAAGCCCATCAATTTCTAAGGGAGGCTGTTTTGTGTTCCCAAGAAAGACTCGGAAAAGCTCAGAGTCATTCTGGACTTGTCGCCATTCAACAAGTTCATAGTGAATTGCAAATTCAAAATGCTAACACTGCAACACATAAGGACCTTACTGCCCAAGAGGGCATATTCCGTCTCTATAGACTTGTCAGACGCCTATTGGCACATTCCAATTAGCCATCGACTCTCCCCCTACCTAGGGTTCAGGCTACAATGATGACTATACGCCTTCGGAGCCATGCCATTCGGGCTAAACATAGCCCCAAGGAATTTTACAAAGCTTGCGAGCGTAGCTCTCAAACAATTACGCCTAAAGGGAATTCAGGTAGTAGCCTACCTGAACGACTGGTTGGTGTGGCCAGCATCCAAGACAGAATGCTTGCAAGCTTCCAGTCAAGTGATCCAGTTCCTAGAGTACCTAGGCTTCAAGATCAACAGAAAAAAGTCTCGACTTTCTCCATCTCAAAAGTTCCAGTGGCTGGGAATCCAATGGGACCTTTTGTCACACCGTTTCTCCATCCCGGCGAAGAAAAGGAAGGAGATAGCGGGTTCTGTCAAGAGACTTCTAGATTCCGAAAGGATATCAAGACGCGAGCAGGAGAGGGTACTGCGCTCTTTCCAGTTTGCTTCGGTGACAGACCCAGTGCTAAGAGCACAGCTAAAGGATGCAATCGGAGTTTGGAGAAGTTATCCATCAAACGCGCGAAGAGATCTGAGAAGACCAGCCGCTTCGGCTAAGTACTCTTCTCAGGCCTTGGTCCCAAGCTAGACATCTAAAGAAGTCGGTTCTTCTTCAGCCACCTCCCCTGTCGGTGACGATTCACTCAGACGCCTCGAAGGGGACTTGGTCCAAGCTATTCAAGACCTTTCACATAAAACTTTCTAGAAGCTAGGGCAGTGCTCCTTACCTTAAAGAAAGTCTCCCTGCGTCACTTGATCCACATAAGGTGGGTGATGGACAGCGAGGTAGTTGTGAGATACTTGAATCGACAAGAATCGAGGTCACCACCTGTCAACCAGGTGATGTTGGCCATCTTCCAATTGGCGGAAAAGAAGAAGTGGTACCTGTCGGCAGTTCACCTTCAAGGAGTCCGCAATGTGACAGCGGACGCTCTATCCAGGTTCACACCGATAGAGTCGGAATGGTCCTTAGACGCAGGATCATTCTCCTTCATTCTGAATCAGTCCCAGAACTGCAGATAGACCTCTTTGCGACGAAAGACAACAAGAAGTTGCCCCTGTACGTGCCCCGTACGAGGACCCCTTAGCGGAAGCAGTGGACGCGATGTCCCTCGACTGGAACAGATGGTCCAAGATTTATCTGTTCCCTCTTCACAACCTTCTGTTGAGGGTCCTCAACAAACTGAGATCCTTCAAGAGGTAGCGGCAATAGTGGCCCACAAGTGGCCGAACAGCGTGTGGTTCCTCCTGGCATTGGAACTGTAGCTGAAGTTTGTACCGCTACCAGATCCAGTTCTGACCCAGTGAGTCCAGAAGTCAACTGTCTGCGCTTCATTACAGAAAACCCGGACCCTGCAGCTCATGATTTTCTCTCCCTAGCGGTGAGAAAGCGTTCCGGGATTTCGAAAGCCAGCATAGACTTCCTTGAGGAATATAAGTGCAAATCTACTAGAAGGCAATATGAGTCATCTTGGAGAAAATGGGTGGCCTTTTGTCAAGGCGAAGAATCCGCAGGAGATCTTGACAGACTTCTGCTTTTCTTTCTTCTCCACCTCCATGGTCAAGGATTGGCAGCTAGCACGATTTCAGCGTGTAAGTTTGCTTTGACAAGACCCATTCTATATGCCTTCCAGGTCGACCTAGGTAACGAGCCTGTGCTAGGCTCAGACCTTCAGCACCTCCAAAGCCCATTTCATGGTCTTTAGACAAGTTCTTCATTTCGCTTCTCTGTTGAGCAATGAAGAGTGTGCGTTAAAGGATTTGACACAAAAAGTTATTTTCCTATTTTGCACTCGCGTCCGGGGCCAGGGTTAGTGAGATTGTAGCCTCTCGAGAGAGGCAGGTCGTGTTCAGTTCCTGGTTGGGGGAGAACTGAACCTGTTTCCGGATCCTACGTTTCTCGCCAAGAATGAGTTACCCACCAACAGGTGGGGTCCCTGGAGAACTGCCCTCTGAAAGAAGATGCATCTCTATGTCCAGTAGAATGCCTAAAGGTCTATCTTCATAGAACTTCAGACTTCAAGGGTGGTCAACTATTCAGGGGAGAAACATCAGGCTCAAATTTATCTCTGAATCAACTCAGAGCGAAAATCACATATTTATTCGCAGAGCGGATCCTGACAATACACCCGCAGGTCACGATCCGAGGAAAGTTGCCTCATCCTTAAATTTCTTTAATTGTATGGATTTTGAACATTTCCGTTCATACACTGGCTGGAAGTCTTCCAGAGTGTTCTTTCGCCACTATGCGAAGCAAGTAGAGGAACTAAAGAGATCTGTGGTAGCAGTGGGTCGCGGTGTTAACCCTACTGTTTAACTCTGCGAGGAACAGTGGTCTTAATTGGGACGATTAATTCCAGGGTGAGTGTGTAGTTACATACTGTACTACAAACTAAGTGAGGGCACTGTGTTGCCCATGTAGACTGTTCCATTTCCGAAGGTGAACCTAGCATAAGTGCAGACATGTGTGCCGAGCGTTTCTAACGCTAATGTCATTGATTTGTAATACAGACTTTTATGACTTTGATACCTCGGTATCTTAAAAGTGGCATTTAATGTTTTTCTTTCAGACAAACAAGCTCTGTTTACTATCATACTTATGCTTAAAGTTTTGGGTTATCCTCTTCTTATGTATATATATATATATATATATATATATATATATATATATATATATATATATATATATATATATATATATATATATATATATATAATTGTGGTTAACCTGTCTATTTATTGCCTGTCAATAAACTGGTTCTTGAGAAC
>NC_090726.1:26497489-26509989 GCF_036898095.1 Palaemon carinicauda | reverse complement strand
TTATTATTTTTTGAGGAGGATAGACATCATACATGATGTGGCGTATTATGTTTTTGATAGTTTAACATTTTCATATCTGTGAAAAAAAAAAAACACTGCAAAAGAATGATTGAATTACAATATGTTACTGAAAACATCTAAAGCAACGATCATAATGTTTATGATGAAAATTTAATAGGAATATATGTTTCTTTGTTATTATACTTTCTTCTGTTTCGTATTTCACCACTTTTCATATCTGATAAAAGTATTTTCTCTCCAAAATATATGTCTATAATACTCTACTTCATACATTTATACATAAGTAATCTATTCCTGACATATTTTATCAATTCACATCTATTTGTAATGTCTGTGTAGCGTTTTGGTAATATATTAAACCAAACAACAATAAAAAAATTTCCTGATTACAGTGCCTTGATAATCATGTTATTGATAACTAAATCAAAATGAAGAAACAATGCACAATGTTGACATGTGTACATCCTCTATGACAAAAACTTGCAAAGATGGGTATTTCTTCCTTTTAAGAAATTATATATACCTGAATAGAATCCAGACTATCATCATGATTGAAGTTTTAGGACTGCAATATTTGTTGCTATTTTCATATATTTTTAGAAAACAATTTGATCACAGCCTTCATAACAATAGTAACATTAATTTTTATCTTTAAAAAAAGGAAGTAATATAGTTATAAGGATATTTGTCATATAGCTATCACACATATGATAGTCCCACTTTTGAATTTTACTACAGTTGTGATTAAAATGATATTGAAGTTAAGTAAGCCCACTGGTATAAACTTATATGTTTATTCAAAGAGTCCTTTTTGAGTGGGGATACCTTAACGTAGTAAAACTCTGTATGTATTTCCATGATCAGCAAGGTTGTACTAGTCATGTCCACCCATACTAGCTTGGTTTGCAGTGAGTGATCAGACAAAAGTCTCTTACCATCACTAATCCTCAGTTGGCCAGCGTAGTGATGAAAACTACAAAAAAATCTAGACATGAAAAATTATCTGTGTGGCTTTTGTACTTCAGTGGGCAAGAAACTTTTGTTTGCTGCTGTTGTTGTTGTTGGTAATGTTTTTATTCAAACAAAGACAAGGAAAGAAAATCCATAAAACAAAACTATGACTGAGCCATTTCTGGAAAAAAAGTTACGGTGATGAGATTCTTAGTCACTGTTGGAAAATGTAATGACTTAATTTATCTCAGGTACGCTAGAGACTGAAATATTATCTTCCTATCTCTTTTCCCAAAGATAGAATCTATGTTTTTAACTGTCAATACGTGTGTTCCCACTTAAAAGCAATAACCACCATAGTCTTAACTCGGTATAAAGACCAATATGTTTACATTAATTCAACCATTTTTTTTATAACTCAATTTTATATTGCTGATATTCAGTTTCAATTACTTTTCTCATTTAGACAAGTTATTTATTATATTTTTAAATTATTCTTTTGCACGCACACACGTATATACATATACATATACATATACATATACATATATATATATATATATATATATATATATATATATATATATATATATATATATATATATATACATACATATATTTATACTTATACTTATACATATATATATATATATATATATATATATATATATATATATATATACATGCATATATATATATATAAATATATATATATATATATATATATATATATATATATATATATATATATATATATATGTATATATACATATACATAAATACATAAATATATATATATATATATATATATATATATATATATATATATATATATATATATGTATGTATATGTATATATATATTTTATATATATATATATATATATATATATATATATATATATATATATATATATATATATATATACACACACACACCGGCGTGTAATAAAAGAGTGACATAACAGAAGTTGTAGTAGTTATGTAACTCCATGGAGTTCATATCATTAATTTGCACGGTGGCTGGATATCCGTGGGAAATTGTCACCTATTGCAGGGAGAAGGAAAGAATTACACAAGCTCTGGATGAAATGAAAGCTACCGCTAGAACTGCTAATTCTACACCAACAGCAATTATGAAGGAAGCCAAACAAAAATTAGATATAAACGATGTTGTTGAACTACAGAGTACACCAGATATGAGCGAAGTTATTCATTATATTCGTAAAATTCTTTTCTTATAGTGGAATCAAAGTTTGCGATAAATTTGGTAATCCCAGATAACTTAAGTCACTCGAATTAGGGAAAGAAATTTCCTTTTGTTTGACATGAAGATGGACAGTGACCATTTGAATAAAAGAGTGGAATAGGATGAGGACGAAATGGATGGTCCCTAGGGATAGCTTTAGGCCGTATCGATAAATTACGAAGATTTGCCAACTCTGAAATATTGTTTTTAGATGGGGCATTTAAGACATGTTCAAGACTTTTTTTATTAGTTGTATAGTAACCTATCCATCACATGGACCTGGAACAAGTATTCCCTACTATATATGATGAGTGGGATAACAAAACAAATTTATTCATGTATCCTAGAACATTTAATTCTGGTTGCAGAAGAAAAGGGAATTCAGTTAAAGCCTAACATCATTGTAGTAGAGTTTGAGTTGTCTACCAGCAAAGTCCTCAATGGTAAATTTCCTGATGCATGAATATTTGGGTGTTTTATTTTTCTAACCTGGCCAAAATATTTATGGAAGTATTCGAAGGAACGGCCTCGTAGATGCGTATGAAAATAATGCTAGTTTAGCTTTAACTTACTTGTTTACTTGTTTTGGGTTTAAATCCAACCCTCCACTGAAGTCGAGTGAACTACTTCTCGGGCAGGTCCATATTAATCATCTAACGAAACATTTTCATTATAACTTATACAATTCTTTGATTGTAGCATCTTCCAAATCATATGATCTTGTGAAAAGTAATGTCTTTAGTTTCTTCTTAAATTCAATTGCTCCCTTTAGGACCTTCATTTCAGTTGGCAGTTTATTATAGTGTCTAGGCGCACAGTAGCTAAAAGCCCTTTCACCAAATTTACTATTTGTTCTTGGTTCAGATAGCCTATGTTTGTCACTCATGTGTCTTGTGTTAACATTTGTTTCTAATTCTAGTTTATTCAGGCATTCTTTTAGATATTTTGGTTCAGTATCTTAAACGTTAGTAAGAGTAGCTTGTATTCAATTCTCGCTTTTACCGGTAGCCAGTGTAATTTCATTAGTGCAGGGGTAATTCTTTCCCTATTGTGTAGTCCTTTTATTAATCTAGCGGCTCTGTTCTGTACTCTCTGAATTTTCTTCAGCTGATAATTTGGTAAGCCATAGAACAGTGAGTTGCAGTAATCAATTCTTGAAAATATGTGGTGATAAATGAGTATGGCCATAGATTTTTCATCTAAGTATTTACTAATAAATGCTATGTTTCTTATATGATAGTTGCAATTTCTTACCATGTTATTTATATGTTCGTTCATTGTCAGTCTATCATCCATGATTACTCCAAGATTCCTGACAGATTTCTTTAGGTTAATGATCGATTGACCTATTTCAATTCTTTGGAAGCATTCGATTCTTTTTATATCTTTTTCATTTCCAAAAATAATACATTCACTTTTGTCTTCATTGAGCTTGAGCTTTTTTGTTAACATCCAATCCTTAATGTCATTCATTATTTCATGTATCTTTCTTTTAGCTTCATCAACTGATTCTATTGGGAAATAGAATTGTGTATCATCAGCGTATATTTTAAACTTAACTGTGAGTTTCAAGTATATTTGCCAGTTCAATCGTGTAAATTCCAAACAGGAGAGGACCTAGTACACTGCCTTGAGGCACCCCTTTGGTTAGTTTTCTTGTCTCAGATTCAACATTTGATATTACTACTTTAACTTTGCGGTTTTCAAGATAATTCACAAACCAGTCGTGTGCTCGTTCTACGATGCCCACAGCTTTAAGGTCTTCCATCAGATATGTATGTTCTACAGTATCAAATGCTGCACTTAGATCAAGCATTACAAGAATGCAACACTTGCCATTTGTTATAATTTCTGTTATGTCATTTTTTATCGCTAACATTGTTGTTTCTGTGGAGTAATTTTCTCTGTATGCAGATTGATCATCAGGTATGGCATTAGATTTTTTTCAGATATTTCCAGGTTTGTTCGTGTACAGCAGTTTCAATAATTTTCGAAAAATATGACAGATTTGATATTGGCCTATATGAACTTAAATTGTCTGCATCACCTTTTCCTTTATACACAGGCTTGATACACGCAACTTTTTCACAATCAGGGAAAACTGCCTGTGTTAAACTCATATTTACCATGTTTCGGTAGGTCTCTTGTAGTCTGGTGAAATTTTCTGCATCTTTTACATCATTAATTGGAAATGGATCATTTCCGCAGTAGGTTTTTTTTTTACTTTCTTTATTATTCTCATATAATCACTCTGACTTAACTCTTTGAATACCCTTAGCTTATTTACACCTGTTGCTGATGTATTCCTTCGATCTGTTGTGCCGATGTTGTGAAAACTGGAGCAGATTTGATTTAATTTTTCCTCAAAATAATCAATAAAATCATTTGCTAGGCATTTAGGATCATTAGTTATGTCAGGCAATACTATTTCTGTCTTTAGACCTAATAGTTTCTTTAGGTTCTTATGTATTTTCCGTAGGTCATTTTCATTGCACACTTTTTTATAATAGGCCTTTTTTTTTTTTAACTAAGATAAGGTAATTGTAGCGATTTCTAGCTGCTTTGTAATGTTGCCAGTTTTCATTATTTTTATTTCTTTTCCATTTATCCTCCATTTTTCTTTTTCTTTTTTTCTCTTCGTGTAATTCATTACCAAACCAGTTCGATTTTTCTTTAATTGCGATTATTTTTGTTATTTCCGGGCACCTATTATTATAATTAGTTGCAAGTATAGTATTACTTCTATCAGTAATGCAGTTTATACAGGATTGTCTCTCTACGAGGGTGTGATTCTCTTCACAGTTACAGACTGGTGTTATCCCTTTTATATCCTCTAGGCTTTGTTCAATGAACTCTTTTGGATCAAAGTTAGTCTTAATTCTGTATGTGATTTCCTTCTGTATTGCATTATTTTTTCTAACGTCTATTTCAAAAGACATCAACTTATGCATTGGGGATATAGAGCAGTCAGGTTCAATATCCATATTTAGTATCATGTTGTTGTTTTTGTTTGCTATAACTAGATCTAGTATATGATTAGACTGAGCTGTTGGTTCAGATACTATATTTTCAAGGTCGTGGTTGTCAATCAATTCTCTAAATTCATTGACATATGGGTCTACTCTGTTATCAAGATGTAGGTTGAAATCACCACATATAACTATATTTCGATTGTCATTCAATGTATCTAGTAAGTTATTAAATTCATCTAGAAACATTCTTTTGCTCTTGCTCGGTGGTCTATAGAGTATAACTATTTGTAGATTTACATTTCGAGATAAAATTTTAATATTCATATATTCAAATGAATTAACTATGAGATGATTTCTTACTGTAACTTTGTATGATTTCTTGATTAAGATTCCAATGCCACCACCTCTTTTGTTTTCTCTTGGTTCATGATAAAAGTGATTAGATTTAGGTGTCATTTCATTTATTTTCGATCTGTCACTCACATTACCACTCAACCAAGTTTCAGTTAATAAGCAAATATCCACATCTTGATCACTTACGACTTCCTTAATGATATGAGTTTTATTGCCAATGGATTGTATATTTATTAGATTACATAATATTTTCTTAATCGAAGCCATGGTCAGTATTGTTTCTGGCTCTTATTATTTCTTGTTTATAAACTTCACAGTTTACTTTGTCATAGGATTTATGTTCTGTGTCATCATAGTTCTTTCTCACACAATTTATACATTTAACTTCAACAACATTGCAATGACCCGCTTTATGTTCTCTCGCGCACTTGGGGCACGACTGTTTATTCTTGCAATTTGCTGCACTATGCCCAAATTCCTGGCATTTGTAACGCTGGTAGGGCATGTAATGATCATAAACATTACATATTCTATATGTGGTACTAAGTTTATCTCCATTTTCATAGATTGCTTTACGTATCTTAGGTGTACATTTTATAATATAGTGTTTATGTTTATCCATTCTTGAATTTTCTTGCATTATGATAGTCAGATCATCGTTTTCTACAATGTGTCTATTTAGCCACTGGTTCTTAAGCTTCAGACTTTGAATAATATCATCATCATCTTCTGGTACATTAGTAAGTTTTATCTTCGGTTTAAGTTTTCCTTTTTCAGTAACAGTGATCTTGTTTACATTACCTTGTTCCAATTCTGATTTTGCCTGTTCCAGGTTCTGTTTATCTGCAAATTTTATGATCAGGTGGCCATCTTTTGTTTCAGCAGTACTTTCAACTTGGGCTTTTAATTTGGTCATAATTGTTTTCTTATTATTCACTGCTGAAACCTCATCAGTTGATTTTACAATCAATGTTTTCTTTGATTTCAGATTTTCAGCATATGTACCAGTTAGATGCTTCCTATCTATGTCATTTTCATTCCTTTTCTTTTCATTTTTTAATTCTTTCATTTCATTTCTTAATTCTTGCATCTCATCTCTTGTTTCTTGCACTTTATTTCTCATTTCTGTCATGCTATCCTTCATTTCTTCTATTTTATTCATCAAGACCTGAACCAAATGATGGGACATTACGACTTCTTCATCCAATACTTTTCTTTGTATGTTTGCTGCATCCTCATTGAACTTAGCAGTGCAATTTCTACATATGTAATAAATATGTTCGTTACACAATAGTCTTCTGTCCGCTTGTGATAAATTTTCTATTAATCCAGAACATTCGTTTTCAATATGACACCATTTTTGACATCTATTATAACAAATTCCCTCATTGGCAATGGCAGTCTTGCAGTGCTCACATAGTTCAGTGTCATCAGATTCCACAGAGACCAACGATCCATTCGCTGATTCATCATTTCTTCCACAAGCACCTTCCTCCATGTTGTCACTATCATATACTGGTGTATTCTTCATTATCTGTAGAAATTCATTTGTTTCATCTTCAACTGATTTTCCTGTTTCAGTCTTTTCATGAGGTTTCCTTCTAATTTTCTTAATGGCTCCTAACATTTTTGTAGTTTACACTATATTTAAGTCCAAATGGGTCGGGAAAACCATAATTGGTAACTCTTACCTGTGTCCCAGTTGTAATCAACTATTAATTTGTAATTTTGCACTATTTAGTGTTCCAATGACGTTGATTCCAATTTACATAACATTAATGATGTTGAAAATTACTAACTTAACGATTTTCACTTTTAACTTGCCACTATTGTTGTTAAATTTCAACAGAGCACTTCTTCAGCACGTCCTCACTCCACCGAAAGCCACCGAAAAGCTGGCTGATCATGCATTTCACACCCTAATGATATCCACGATGCATTTTTTTTTTAATATCTCGAGTAACATTCCAAATGAAGCCGAGTTACTACAAAAATATTTTGGTGATACCTATGTGCCAGGTAGACCCCCAAACTTCACGAAGTAAAGGAAGGCCGTGACAAAACCAAGTACGCAACCACTACGAATACATCCAAGTAAGTGAAGCATTTATCACCAGCAAGAATACTATATCCCAAAAATAAAATAAAGCTTTGATGTTTATATATGTAAATCTTCTTATGAGACAGATTATAAGCAATCATTGTTAAGAGTAAAATTATAGCATCCAATAAATCTCTTCTAATATGTCACTTTTGAAAGGATACCATAAAAATATACTGTAAGTATATATATATATATATATATATATGTGTGTGTGTGTGTGTGTGTGTGTATGTGTATGTGTGTGTGTATGTTTGTATGTGAACGTACTTACGTTTCATCCCCTACGGTTTCAATTTTTTTTTCAGTTTACAATGAACGCGAAAAAAAGTCGTCAGTATAGTTAGAATTTTTGTTGCGAGTGTGCAAACTATCTATGAAAAAAGGGAGCTGTTGACTTTCGCAATTTTCAGGGATAAAAAAAAAGGAGATTGCATCAAATGGCTTGTAAGCCTTCCCAGCTCAACTACTTGGTTAAACACTGGAAGAGCAGGCGCTAATTGGGACGAGTTAATTACACAACACGTTTATCGCGTTCATTAGTACTCAGCATAATTTTGGAAGTTTATATTATTATCTTATAATGTATTAGTAGTTATAAGGCTGCTTTATTCTCTGGATTATAAGTATATAATATCAGTTATGCATTATTACAATTTAGAAAAAAAAAAAAAAAGGTTACAATAGATATAAACCTCTAGAATTGTAATTTTGTCTTGATTTATTGGTAGAATAATAGATATAATTTCAACTCTCATTTGAGAAATAAAAAAAATTGTTTATATTTTCTATCAATAGTAGATAATACAGGTTACGTATCATTACATGAATTAGTTTATAAAACGGTTACTATAAACAAAAATATCTAGAATCCTCAATTGATCTGGGTTTATTGATAGATTGGAATGGATATAATTTCATCTTCCATTTGAGAGAGTATGATTGATTGATTGATCTGGAGCTTTCTGTCATCATGACATCAAAGGTCATTAGAGCTGATATCCTTAATTATAGATAAAGAATGAAAGGAAATTTAATTTAAAACTATTTCAACAACAGAATATACTGTAAAAGACGAAACCAGATTTTGTTTTTGAGAAGTTCGATGAATCAGAAATTCTACAAACCAAGGGCCTTGCCCGACTTTCTTAACGTCAGAGTAATGTTAATTCAAGAAGCACATTTGGAGTAATAGGGTATTTATTTTTTTTCTCATTTTAAAGTTATATGCAAATTTCACTTACAATTTATTAATGTAATATACTTAGTTGTATTTTTCTTATAGGTATCTTCATTTTCCGTATCCTGTTTTAATTTTCCAAACCAAAAACCATAATAGCTATAAGAAACTCCATAATCATGTGAATTATATATTTACACTATGCAAGTTGAAATATCCTTTCATGAAAAATCAATTATCAAAACATATTCAAGATAAAAACAATTAGAGATAACTTGTTTTTTCTCATATTTCTCGTTATCATAGAATTATAGATACCATCGTTTTTTACATCTTGCCGTTAAATCACTATTTCGAAACATACATTCTTATCAGGGGTTTGTTTTTTAGCATCGACAAGAGTATGTGAAATATTTGTTTGTTAAGTATGCTGATTTATAAAGAGAAAATATGCGCCAAGAAAGGTATTCATTACACTATAAAAAATTTGCCGTAGAAAAACGGTAGAAATACAAGAATAAAAGTTTCCAGATATTTACCGTTTTAAAAATGAATATATTGGCGTAAAGGAGTGATATTACGGACACCAATTCGTAAAAGATAATAACAAAGTAGGTTAAAATTACGGGTGCCTGTATTTTATTGAGATACGGCTAAGAACAGTATATCTTGAAGGATAATCTCCGATTAAAATTAGGGTTTATTATATAACACTGTAATCCAGACATTTACTTTGCTCGTGGTAGAAGATATCTGTTGAAGAGGCAATTAAGAGAGAGAAAGAGAGAGAGAGAGAGAGAGAGAGAGAGAGAGAGAGAGAGAGAGAGAGAGGGAATTAATAAGAGGAAAAACGATCTACTTCTTTTATCTCAAAGTAATTTTTGCAATATAGGAAAAATTACAACTCATTAAAAGCATATTAGTAAAGTAATTGATTATATCATACTGCCAAAAGTTCAGACATTAAATGGCTTTATGTTCCCCTGACACACGAATCAATAAGTTGAATTCGTCCTTAGAAGGAAATAAGATAACGATATAGCTAAAATAATCAATGCATTAAGATATTTTCCGAGATTCTCCACACGTTTCTATTCATTACTTTCAGGGCAATGATTGATTGCTCTCCTCCGGCTGTCATTCTAAAATGTCAATTGTTAAAAAGGTTTAATTTAAATTTATTTGGAATAAAAATTCTTATGAAACTTTTACAAAGTTTTACAAAAAATAAACATGAATCACGTTATGTATTAAAATCTGTCTAAATATACCTTAACGTGGTGAAAGGGTTTGTGTATAGACATAATTAGCAAAGCTGTACTAGTCAGGGCCACCCATACTAGGTTGGTTTGCAATGAGCGATCAGAGTAGTCTCCACCATCACCAAGAGACTTGTCTAATGATTATTACTTATGATAAGACAAGGTCGTATAATGATAATTATTTTTAGGTATATAAGTATACTTTTGTATTGTAATATGTAATAAGTCTGAATGAAGGTTAAAACTTGAAGTTATAAGTAAGTGTATTATAGGTATAGAAGGGTGCCTAAAGAAATGACAATCATACTGGCTGGGAGAAACAGATGGTTTTGCAACGTTATATTGCTACCAATAACATATCGTTGGGAGACTTTTCTTCAATTTGGATAATCTGTCATAACTAAATGTACCTTTTTTTTATATTTTGTTAATTTTGATCATTTCAGCAATGTTTACATTAGACATTTTATTTATAGTTTAAGAGAAAAGTGTAACTTAGTTCTAACAAACATGTTTCCTTTATTACGAGGGAATAAATGCTCACCTATTGATAAAGCTGTAATTTGATTAATTCCAAAAACAATTATTTTCCTATCATCTATTCCTAAGAGAAACACTGAAATTATTCATATCATATGAACCGTTATATTTCGTTATGATGAAATAAGCATTGTAATTTTCCATTCATCTCAAAGTTATTCGCTTCAACAAGGGTATTCGTTCCTCTAACTCGATAATAGATCTGACCATTTGGTAATTTCCCTATCAAACCCAGAATGGAATCCTATTGCATGAGATCAAAGAGGCTTCTTTGCCATCTAAAGAGCTTTTGAAACCAAAGCGGTTTGACACTCTTGGTTGATGAGGCTTGGGAACCAAAATAGCTGATATTTCTAAAGATATAACGTTTGGATAGTGCCATGAATAGATTATTTATCGACATTTAATCATTTATTATATATATATATATATATATATATATATATGTGTGTGTGTGTGTGTGTGTGTGTGTGTGCGCGCGTTTGGGTGTGTGGGTATGTGTGTGTGCGCACGTGCGATTCGGTGTGTGGGTGTGTGTGTGTGTTTTTGAACCCCCAAAAAATTATTAACGTAGGCCTGATGACAGGGCTATTCACTAAGGCTTATCGAATCTGTAGTCCATTATATCTGGATGAGAAACTAGATTACTTTAAGGTAAGCTTTAATAAGATGGTCATACAAGAGGGGGGTCTATATTACACTCTTGTAGAAGGACAAAAGGAGAGGAGTTAGTTTTATGCTGAAGTAAAGGAAATAAGTGTATGGAGTTGTATTTCACACATCGTTCTAATTTTTATCATTATTGGTATTACTATCATTATTATTATTTTTTTTTAAATCATTATGATGATAGTGAAGATTATTATTATTAATGTAATCATTATTGTTATTTTCATGTTCAATGGAGTAGAAGCATATCTAAAGAAAGATGAATACTGAAAGCAGAATTTATTACCAACATTAGAAATATTTTTTGCTTTTTTCGAGTTGATTGGGGACTGAAGTTGTTGTAGGCTAAACAGATTGAACAAATATTCACAAGAAAGGAATGAGTTGTATATAAAAATATCTAATAGAATGTTGAACGAATAGAATGAAGTTGAAAATTAACTGATTCTTTTATCTACAATTCACTCGGTATAATTATCTAACATGGCTAGTGATATGCAATGTATTTACATAGAGCCCATAAATAATAAACTATTAAAAGTATGTAATCCTAATGAGGCTAAGAAATTGCCTTGAAATTATATGTTCAATAGTGTTAAAGTTTTGTTATAAATATTTAACTGCTACTTAATTTTGAACATGTATTTAGGATGGACGGGAATTTATTAATGACTTTCCATTGTGTTTTGATATTAAACATTGTTCTACTCATTATCCTAAGGGGCCTAATATCTTTTAAGATGAAAGAGAAGTGTTATAAAAGCCTCTTATACTCGTTTCACAATAAATCTTTCTAGGTTGCAATGAACAAATTACAAATATGTAGTTCATAGAATAAAATGTGCCTAATGGTTATGGCACATATGATATTAACTTTTTTTTTAATCATGCCACTGCTATAATAAAGCATTTTTAATGTGGGCTGATATTAAACTGAAAATGGGATACTTTTCCCTAAATGACCGAGGTTGAAATTTAATTGGTGCTTATCATAAATGAAGTCCTAATTACTACTAATCAAAAAAAAAAAAAAATCATTTGCGAACTCATGAAAACCTGTTAATTGGTTGACTGGTTATTATATAATAATTCTATGCTTTATGAAATATATATGACCATGTTATTTGTAATGACAATACAAAGTGTTTATGGAAAAAACTCATCAGTGCAATTATTGAGTTACATAGATTACTACACGTATG
>NC_090726.1:26482489-26492489 GCF_036898095.1 Palaemon carinicauda | reverse complement strand
GTGCCGGCAGTGCGTGCCTGCCGGCAAGGGTCTTCTGCTTTGAGTGCTGCCCGGACCTCCCTTGGTCTCTCATCCATGTTTGTCTGCAGAGCCAGATGGCATTGGTCAGGAAGCCTGAAGTTATATTCTCCCCTTCCTTATGTGCACTCTTTCGGGTTGCCGGGTTATGAGGTAGTACAGTCTCTTATCCCGGCATCCATTCTGTTTTCCTTCTAGTGTTTTACCCTAGCCCGGCTGTCGGCCTGGGTGGCCGGCAGCCGGGCAGTCGGAGTTCTCTAGTTCTTTTGCTGCCGGCAGGCATTGGTAGTATACCTTTGCCGGCCGGCTATATATCACACCATTGTCTGCTGGCCCCTACGATTAGTGGCCGGCAGCCGGGTGTGGTTGTTGTTTAGCTGCCGGCCGGCAGTCCCCTGCCGGCCGGCAATAGAAACACACCGAGGTTCAGCCGGCCGCTACGTTTGGCGGCCGGGTGCTATCTTGTGTAGTGACTGCCGGCCGGCACATGCATTTGAACCAACGTTCTTCCACCTTATAGTTTATAAGTAGTATACTTTGGAACTAGTTAAGGTGTGTGCCGGCCGGCACATTACCTTCTATACTGTAGCCAGTGTTTTTCAGTATAGTATATACTGTAGGGAGAAAACTATAGTATAGTATTTGTTACAACACTAAGTTTTTCTAACACTTTTGTGTTGTCTTGCACAGCCCTTTGGTGTAACCTTACAGATAAAGAAAGTGAGTTCTTTCTTGTCTACTATCCAGCATTTTAAAATCACTTTTTTGGGTGTGAGCTACACCTGTTTCTTCTGGAAATTAATCATTGGTTGCTCTAGAATAGATTAACCATACGATTCTATTATCTGGAAGGTTGCAGCAATTGACTGTGCGGGAAATACAAGTGTGTGTCTTTCCTTTCTAGTTTAGTTATGCTAAGCTATGTATATCCAGTGATACGTAGTTCACTTGATACTCATGGAATTTTCTTCTCTTTACAGGAGGACCATCCGAAGTGTGGAAGCGTTTTCTGCAACGTCCGCAGCAAGAAATTCTGAGGACATGATTTGTGTAGGAGGCACGCAGCATGCTCAGTCTCCAAAGGTGATATCCGGTATTGGGACCCGCAGGTATGTACTGTGTGCACAAACCTGATTACTGAGGCTTTTGATTCCCCTAAGACAGCGGAGTCAAGGGACGCAGCAAGGGAGAAGCTTCGTACCTGGGTAAGGGGCTTTCAGAAGAACACTTCTGGGCCCTATCTTCCAAGTGAGAAGATGAGGGCTTACCTTTTCCCCAGGGCGTCAGCTGAGGCAGTGATTCCCCAGCCTCAAGTGGAGATACCAGTGGTTCAGATCACTGTGGATGCTGAAGTCGCGGACGCCCTGCAGGACATCCAATTGGACGATAGGATGTCGGAGGTGTCCGAGCGTCTGGAAGATGACCTTCTGGCAGAAGACCAGGATGAAGAGCAGGCTCCAGACAATGAAGAGGAAGAGGTCGACGAGGTGTCGGCTACTCCGGTTCAGGCCCCTGAACCTATTCCCTCAACATCGTCCTCTCTCCCAGATGAGCTGGGAAAGACCCTTTCCTCCATCGTTGGAATGATCCAACAGATGCAGAGGGAGAATAATGAGAAGGCGGCTGCAATGGAGCTGGAGATGCGGAGACTTGCAGCATCACGTGGGCCCCAGAAGAAGTTCAGCGTGAAAGACCTTCCCTTGTGCTCAGATGCTAACCCTTGGAAGTATGCTGAGCACATGCCTATGACGACGGGAAAAATCGTCATTTCGGAGAAGTGGGGCTCAGTCCCCCTTGAGGAGGTGGAATTCTGGCCCAGCAAGGAGTCGTATCCGGACTGTTATGTCCGTCTAAGGAAGGAACCAGCCTCAAAGGAAGAAACAGAGCCGAAGGAGGTCATAGATTTGGACCACGCTAAGGCTCAAGGCTTACTGTCAAGCTCGATGAAAGAGAGGGGCTTCACAAACTCAAAGGTACCTGCTTTGAGTAAGAAGCACCCTTCCTTTGTGTCCTCTCCTTCTAGAGCCTTCCCCCTTATGCAGAAAGGGTTTACAGCTGTGCTGAAAGCAGTCGAGGCAGGTAAGCCATGCCCCTCCTTGGAGGAGTGTAAATGTAAACCTGTCTTTGGCCCTACCCATGGACCACAACGACTGGAAGGACGTCCATCTTACCTTCTCAGTCGGGAAGTTAGAGGCTGATATTGCCGGACGTCAGTTCGGTGAGAACCTCCCCAAGCTGTCTGACTTTCTTTTGCGAAGGAAGCTTGAGACAAAAGAAAGACTTGCTGTCTCAATGTCTCATCAAACGACTCTGGAGACAATGGCAAGTGACCCCAAGGTCCATGAGATGTTCATGGTAGTGGCTAAGACACACCTAGTCACAGTGAGGAATGACCTTTATAGCTTCGTCAAAGCTAGGAGGGCTTGTAGGGAGCTCGTGTTCGCCTTGGCTGCGGTGAGGCATGAGCCAAGGAAGCTAATCTCCTCAAACATTTGAGACAAAGACCTCTTCCCTAGTGAAGCGGTCAAGGAGGTTGTAGATAAGGCCGCCACGGAGAATAGAAACCTTCTCCAGAAGTGGGGCCTATCTCTCAAGAGAAAGTCTTCCCCAGATGAGGGTCCCCAACCAAAGAGGAAGACTAAGAAGACTAGGCTACCCTCTCGGCCAGCCAAGCCATTCAGACAGCAGCAGCAACAGCATTTCCTATGCCTACAGTGCCCCAGATGGTGGCACAAACCCCGACCACGTACCAGTGGGTACCCCAAGCTGTGTCGACGCAGTCTCCGGCATTTAACCCAGCGTTCGAAGGGCAGTCAACTACCTTTCAAGCGAAGCCTAGAGGAGCAGCCAGAGGTTCGTCTAGACGCCCCTCAAGGGGGAGGGGATTCAGGGGTGATCGCGGTCAAGGAGGCAAGGCCTCAGGGCAACAGCAGTCAAAGTGAGATGATACCGGTAGGAGGGAGACTTCAGAATTTTCGGGATCGGTGGACTTTCGATCCCTGGTCCCACAGCCTACTCAAGAATGGACTGGGTTGGAGCTGGTACAGCACTCCACCCCCGTGCCCTCGATTTTTCCAACACTCCACCCCCGTTCTGGAGGAGTACATTCAAGAACTGTTGGAGAAAAGAGTAATCCGAAGGGTAAAGTCCATCAAATTCCAAGGGAGGCTGTTTTGTGTTCCCAAGAAGGACTCAGAAAAACTCAGAGTCATTCTGGACTTGTCGCCACTCAACAAGTTCATAGTGAACTGCAAATTCAAGATGCTAACACTGCAACACAAAGGACCTTACTGCCCAAGAGGGCATTTACCGTCTCCAGAGATTTGTCAGACACCTATTGGCACGTTCCAATCAATCGTCAACTCTCCCCCTACCTAGGGTTCAAGCTACAACGAAGACTCTACGCCTTCAGAGCCATGCCATTCGGGCTAAACATAGCCCCAAGGATCTTCACGAAGCTTGCGAGCGTAGCTCTCAAACAATTGCGCCTAAACGGAATCCAGGTGGTAGGCTACCTGGACGACTGGCTGGTGTGGGCAGCATCCAAGACAGAATGTTTGCAAGCTTCCCTACAGGTGATCCAGTTCCTAGAGTATCTAGGCTTCAAGATCAACAGAAAAAAGTCTCGACTTTCTCCATCTCAAAAGTTCCAGTGGTTGGAAATCCACTGGGACCTAGTGTCACACCAACTCTCCATCCCGGTGAAGAAGAGGAAGGAGATAGCTGGTTCTGTCAAGAGACTTCTGGATTCCGAAAGGATATCAAGACGCGAACAGGAGAGAGTGCTGGGTTCTCTCCAGTTTGCTTCAGTAACAGACCTGGTGCTAAGAGCACAGCTAAAGGATGCAACCAGAGTTTGGAGAAGTTATGCATCAAACGCGCGAAGAGATCTGATAAGACCAGTTCCGCTTCGTCTACGTACGCTCTTCAGGTCTTGGTCCCAAGTCAGGCAACAAAAGAAGTCGGTACTTCTTCAGCCACCTCCCCCCTCGTTGACTATTCACACAGACGCCTCGAAGTAGGGGTGGGGAGGTCATTCTCATCAGAAGAAGGCCAAAGGGACTTGGTCCAATCTATTCAAGACATTTCACATAAACTTTCTGGAAGCTATGGCAGTACTCCTTACCTTGAAGAAAGTCTCCCCTCGTCGCTCGATCCACATAAGGTTGGTGCTGGACAGCGAGGTGATTGTGAGATGCTTGAATCGACAAGGATCGAGGTCACCACCACTCAACCAGGTGATGTTGGCCATCTTTCGACTGGCAGAAAAGAAGAAGTGGTACCTGTCGGCAGTTCACCTTCAAGGAGTCCGCAATGTGACAGCGGACGCTCTATCCAGGTTCACACTGATAGAGTCGGAATGGTCCCTAGACGCAGGATCATTCTCCTTCATCTTGAGTCAAGTCCCAGAACTGCAGATAGACCTCTTCGCGACGAAAGACAACAAGAAGTTACCCCTTTACGTGTCCCCGTACGAGGATCCCTTGGCGGAAGCAGTGGACGCGATGTCCCTCGACTGGAACAGATGGTCCAGGATTTACCTGTTCCCTCCTCACAACCTTCTATTGAGGGTCCTCAACAAATTGAGATCTTTCAAGGGAGTGGCAGCAATAGTGGCTCACAAGTGGCCGAACAGCGTGTGGTTCCCTCTGGCATTGGAACTACGGCTGAAGTGTCTACCGTTACCAGATCCAGTTCTGACCCAGCGAGTTCAGAAGTCGACTGTCTGCGCTTCATCACAGAAAACCCGGAACCTGCAGCTCATGATTTTCTCTCCCCCTAGCGGTGAGAAAAAGTTTTGGGATTTCAAAGGACAGTATAGACTACCTAGAGGAATATAAGTACAAATCTACTAGAAGGTACTATGAGTCATCATGGAGGAAATGGGTGGCCTTTGTCAAGGCGAAGAATCCGCAAAAGATCTCAACGGACTTCTGCTTATCTTTCTTCATCCACCTCCATGGTCAAGGGTTAGCAGTCAACACAATATCAACGTGTAAATATGCTTTGACAAGACCCATTTTATATGCCTTATAGGTCGACCTCTCTAACGATATTTTTAATAAAATTCCGAAAGCCTGTGCTAGGCTCAGACCATCAGCACCTCCAAAGCCCATTTCATGGTCTTTAGATAAAGTTCTTTATTTCGCTTCGCTGTTGAACAATGAGGAGTGTGCTTTAAAGGATTTGACACAAAAAGTTATTTTCCTTTTTGCACTCGCGACGGGGGCCAGGGTTAGTGAAATTGTAGCCCTCTCGAGAGAGGAGGGTCGTGTTCAGTTCTTGGATGGGGGAGAACTGAACCTGTTTCCGGATCCTACGTTTATCGACAAGAACGAGTCACCCACCAACAGGTGGGGTCCCTGGAGAATCTGCCCTCTGAAAGAAGATGCATCGCTATGTCCAGTGGAATGCCTAAAGGTCTATCTTCATAGAACTTCAGACTTCAGGGGTCGTCAAATATTCAGGGGAGAAACATCAGGCTCAAATTTATCTCTGAAACAACTTAGGGCGAAAATCACCTATTTTATTCGCAGAGCGGATCCAGACAGTACACCCGCAGGTCACGATCCGAGGAAAGTTGCCTCATCCTTAAATTTCCTTAATTGTATGGATTTCGAATATCTTCGTTCATACACTGGCTGGAAGTCTTCCAGAGTGTTCTTTCGTCACTATGCGAAGCAAGTGGAGCAACTAAAGAGGTCTGTGGTAGCAGTGGGTAGTGTTGTTAACCCTGCTGTTTAACTCTGCAGGAACAGTGGATTTAATTGGGACGATTAATTCCGAGGTGAGTGTGTAGTTACGAACTGTTCTACAAACTAAGTGTTAGGGCACTGGGTTGCCCACATTAACTGTTCAACTTTCAAAGGTGAACCTAGCATAAGTGCAGACATGTGTGCCGAGCGTTTCCAACGCTAATGTAACTGATTAGTAATACAGACTTTTATGATTTTGATACCTCGGTATGTTAAAAGTGGCGCTAATGTTTTTCTTTCAGAGAAACAAGTTTTCTGTTTACTATCATGCTTATGCTTATTTATTGGTTATCCTCCTCTTATATATATATAATGGTTGTTTAACCTGTTTTATTTATTGTTTGTCAATAAACTAGTTCTTGTGAACCTTGCGTCTCCTTCACCTGTGTCAATTTATTTGAAATAATTTAGCTTTACGTTTCTATGTATATTTATCTGGGAAAATTCTAATAGATTGTTCCTTTATGCAAGTATTCTTTGCATTGGTTTATGCTTCCCCTTGGCGGGAGGACTCCATGCCCTAAGGGGACGGTGGCGGATATGCAAGTTTTCCTCCTACTCGGATATAAACCTTTGTCCAATCCAGTATTGAACGGGGAACTGGTCGATATTTCATATGGACTCAGTGGTTCTTTACAAACTATGCTTTACATGATATAGGGTGAGACCACTATATTGGCTTGTCTGTTATTCATACATAGGTATATGTACTCTTCGAGACTTTTCCAGAGTCTAATAGGACTCTTCCCTGTAGGGGGCAGGAAGCACTAACATGATCTATGATTAGTCGAAAAGATGTATGACGGTAACATCTTAGGTCTCTAGGTCTAGTTGGCCGGGAAATACCTTTGGGGAGTACGGCACGTTTTGAGAATCCACAGATACAGTAATGCTCTGGTATACTTCCATCAGGACGACATGGCTTGAGCCCAAAAAATGGATTTTGAGCGAAGCGAAAAATCTATTTTTGGGTGAGATGGCCATGTCGTCCTGATGGACCCACCCTTCCCTTTCTTCTAAAGGGCTGTAGGTCCCCTCTCTACATACAGTATCTGTAGCACCTCGTGTATCGCTACAAGGAATACAGATGGCGCCGTGAGCGGCGCAATGCACGCTTACGAAACGGGAGAGGAGAGATACCTTGCGAGCGGCTCTCCTTTCTTTCTCGTTTTCGTTTTCTTGCCAATTGACCCCTTCGAAGTGTTAACTCTGTTCGGGGTGCAGATTGCTATGTTGTGTGTCAAGAATACGTCCTCTGATATTTCGCCATATCCCTGGTTCTTTTATTAGGGATATTCGCTCCAGGAGTTAGAATTCTTAGTACCTTAAGGTAAATTCTCTGGGAATATCGCCGTAGTTATATATACCCAAGAAAGCTACCCTTTAGGAACTTCCATCAGGACGACATGGCCATCTCACCCAAAAATAGATTTTTCGCTTCGCTCAAAATCCGTTATATATATATATATATATATATATATATATATATATATATATATATATATATATATATATATATATATTTATATAATAATATATATGCTAGCTTCTTAAGAATTCTTTCCCATCCAATTTCAAAGATATAAAAAAAAAAATTGGTTCAAAGAGAATGGTGAAAAAAAAGGTTTCTCAGTAGAGTAAGAAAAACAGGATGGAGCTTGAAAAAAGGGACATCCTCTGAAATGTATTTGTCCACTCGACTAACATTGTTTTTTAAGGGTCCACTGACGTTAAGAGGGCCGCCCAAGACCCTTGCTGTGTGAAGTACAGTTTTTTTTCTAAAAGGATTTTCCAGGGGAGGGGAAATTAAAATGCCTGAACTCTCTTCTCTTCTATCACCTAGAAAAAAAAGCTTTTTAATATACTTTCTCGGGGTTATATTAAAACGCATTGGTAGCTACTTGGGGGGGCGGGGGGGCGCTAAACCGAAAGTAGAAAATATATTTGATAAATAAAAGTATTTGATATTTCAACTCGAAACTTTCGTGGGTTATTTTAAATATTGTTCCAAATACTGTGTCGGCGTGATATAATTAAATAACAACGCTGTGACGTCTTGCATTAAAATGAAATTAAAAATCTCTCTAAAAATATCCTACTGGCGTTAATGTTTGTGCTAAACACACGATATATGTCATGGAACTACTTAAGCATAATAAAAATATCAGTAAACTTATTTTTGGTAGTTCATAAAATACAATAAAATATCCCGCTAACAAGATACCTGCCCAGAATGACGTCACAGGAAACCTAAGATTTTCTTGATTTGATTCCAATTGACGCCGTCAAATCCAGTTTCTCACCAAAAAAAAAAAAAAAAAAAAAAAAAATATCTCTGTAAATATCTGCGACTAATATCAACATCCATGAGAGGTTTCAAGTAAATATAAGAAAATCTTATTTATGAATAGCTGAAGCACAAACTAGTTTTTGGCTACGGACGTATAAAGTTTGGAAATACTTATGACATACTTATTTCTATTTTTGAATTTTAAATTTCTAATCATAAAACTCTTCAACAAATAATGATACTGCGGACAGCTAATCAACCATTAAGAAAAAAATATTTGTAACTAAATATGGGCTCAAACTTACCCTGAAGTTGCTTCTAGGCACCACTGTAATTTTCGTCTTGATTTAATTGTTGCACCTTTGCCGGCAAATTGCTTCACTGTTGAGGTGTTCTCAGAGCATCAAATCACTGATGAGATTTCTTATATCCTACAGAGGGTGACTTCCTTTTCCTCAATGGTACTCCTTACCAATAAAACAATGGTACGTTAATTTTTTTACTTGTCTTTGCCTCTTCTCTATTGCTTTCTTTTCTTATAGCATCACAAATTCTGTTTCTATTACGTTTTCCGTAACTTTTCTTGCTTCCTTGCCGTTCTTGGCTGTGGCTGTCTGAACTTGCAGGAGTCCATGATTAAATTTTACCACTGCACATTATATACAAAAAAAAGTAAAAAAGAAGGAAAAAGAAAGGGTAAACAACAGTTAATAACAGATCACTTCACTTCAGGAGCAAAACTAAAAGAAACGTTCTTCAAGAGAAGCGAGATGCTACTAATTTCCCTGGCTGTAATTGGTTATCGTATGGTGGTTTTTGGTCAACTAGTGGTTCTACTAAGAGAGAAAAATATCAGAAACTACCAGATATATAAGATATAATGCCATAACCAGCAATTATAGAATAAACGAATACAGTCTTTATTACTGAGGTGCATATAATCGAAACTATCCAACTCACTATTTAAAAGGTTACAACACTGTCTCTTTAAACCTCACTACAAGCTATTAAAAGTGTTTAAATAGATTTTCCATACTTTCTCGTGATTTTTAATGTTTAAAGATTAGAAATATTGAGTTTTTAATATAAAGTTTTTTTGTTGTTTATTTTTTTTTTTGTTTAGTGTCCCCTTAATTAATCTAGATTGGTAACTATTATGCATTTGTAGCGCCTCAGGATTATATTGATACGTATTGGTGGTTACTCGAGGTTATTTTGATACACAATGGTAGATACTCGAGATTAAATTGATAAGCATTGGTACGTATTCGGATTTAAATTAATAGTCATTAATAGCTACTTTGGGTTACATTAATAGGCGTTGGTTGTTACTTTGGATTATATTAATACGTATTGGTAGTTACTCGGGATTACATTAATAAATATCGGCAGTTACTCGGCGTTATATTGATATGCATTGGTAGCTATTCGGGGTTATATTAATGCCCATTGTTAATTATTCGGCGTTATATCGATATGCATTGGTAGTTACTCAGGATTATATTCATAAGTATTGGTAGCTACTCGGGGTTATATCAATACACACTGGTAGTTACTCGAGGTTATATTAATACGCATTTGTAGTTACTCGGGATTACATTAATAATATCGGTAGTTACTCGGCATTACATTGATAAGTATTTGTAGTTACTCAGGGTTTATAATAATACTCAGTGGTAGTTACTCTGAGTCATATCAATACGCATTCATAGTTAATCGGGGCTATATTAATAAGCATTGGTTGGTATTCAGGGTTATATTCATGCGCATTGGTGGTTATTCTGGTTTATATTAATACGCATTGCTAGATACTCGGGGTCATATTGGTAACCATTAATAGGCATTGGTAGGTACTCAGAGCAATATTAATACGCATAGGTAGTTACTCGAGGTTATATTAATAAGCATTGGTAGGTACTCAGGGTTATATTAATAC
>NC_090726.1:26467489-26477489 GCF_036898095.1 Palaemon carinicauda | reverse complement strand
GAAGGTTGTGACTCAAAGACAGTATGAAAGTAACTGAGTGATTTTATTATAGAACACTTCTTTATATACAAAAGCTCAAAGCAACAAGAAATTTCATGTTAAAAAACAGACACTCTTACATATGAGAAAAACAGACATGTTTATTCTGGTTCTTTTTAGTGCGAGGGGAGAGCGAAGATACAAGCATAATATATACACAAAATGAACTATGTACGATCGGGTGACACACGGTTGGTACATGGTTCCCCCCCCCCCCCCCCTAAAAATGACATACTGCATATGTTAAATAGGGTGCCCTGATCTAGAGAGCCGAAGTGTAGGTGGGTCATCTGGCATGAGATAAGCAGGTTTTAGACGATCAATGGAGACCAGGTCTTCCTTGCCACGAATATTTAGAAGGAATGCTTTTGGACTGCGTCGGATCACAAGGAAAGGGCCCATGTAAGCGGGAGTTAACGGTGGCTTGCTAGTGTTGTGGCGCAGGAAGACATGCGTTGTAGAGTGCAAGTCTGTTTGTATGTTATGCTTCGCTGGGTGCTTGTATGTCTGGCGGCATGTAGTAAATTTTCCCACAACGTGACGTATGCGCTGGAGATTGTCAGAGGAGGTTGTAGAAGGAAATAATTCGGCAGGGACGACCAACGGGTCACCAAAAACCATTTCAGCTGCCGAAACGTTGAGGGTGTCTTTAGGAGTGGTCCTTAGTCCCAGGAAGACCCAGGGAAGCGTACTAAACCAGTTGGAATCCTTGCAGCGGGACATCAAAGCAGCTTTGAGGGTACGATGAAAACATTCAACCCTTCCATTGGCAGCGGGGTTGTAGGCAGTTGTCTGATGTAGGGTGATGCCCAGGAGATTCGCTAATGATGTCCACTATTGAGAGGTGAAAGTGGTACCCCTTTCAGAAGTAATATGCTCAGGGATATGAAATCTTGCAATCCATCCTGGGAGTAAGGCAGATGTACATAAGGCAGGCGTTGCAGTTTCCATGGGAATGGCTTCCGGCCAACGAGTGGAGCGGTCGATGAGGGTAAACAGGTAACGATGTCCTTGTCATGTGGGTAGGGGGCCTACAAAGTCGACGTGAATGTGGGCGAAACGGCGCTGAGGTTGAGGAAAGGTGCCTACTCTTGAATTCTTGTGTCAATGTTCTTTAGAAGTTTGGCAAGAATTTCAGGCGCAGACCCAATCCTTAGCATCCTTAGAAATGCCGTGCCAAATGGTCTTCGTCTTCAGCAGCTGTGCAGTAGAACAAAACAAGGGATGTGAAAGGCCGTGAATGAAATCAAACACCTGCCGGCGCATGGGAGCAGGAATCCAAGGTCGCGGTCTACCAGTACTGACGTCACAGAGGAGGGTGGTGTTGGAGTCGTCGAGGGGAAGTCTTCCCAACGGAGGGACGTGCAGGATGTCCTACATGCTTGATACTGTGGATCCTGTCGTTGTGCTTCAGCCAAGGCGTTGTAATCCAATCCCAGGTGAATGGCAGTCAACGAGATTCTTGACTAGGCATCGACAATGGGATTCATGTTCCCAGGGACGTATTGGAGGGTGCAATTGTATTCAGCCACGGCGGAGAGATGTCGGCGTTGCCGGGCGGACCAGGTGTCAGACTGTCGAGTGAAGGCGTGCACCAGAGGCATGTGGTCTGTGCGAATGACGAAGTGCGTACCTTCTAAGAAATGGCAAAAGTGACGGACAGCCAAGTGCATTGCCAGCAATTCGCGATCGAAAGTAAAATAACCCGATTCTGCCTTGGACAGTTTTCTGCCGAAGAAGGCCAATGGGCGGGGCGAGCCGTTGACCATCTGTACGAGTACTGCACAAATAGTGACGTTGCTGGCATCGGTGGAGAGAAGGAGAGGGGCATGTGGGATAGGGAATGTGAGAGCCACACCAGTTGATAGGGCCTTCTTTGCATTGCAGAAGGCCACTTCTTTAAGGGAACCCCACTTCAGGTCCTTTGGCTTGCCCTTGAGGGAGGCATAGAGGGGAGCAAGAGTGGCGGCAATGGCTGTCAGAAAACGGTGATAATAGTTGATCATGCCCAGGAATTCCTGCAGAGCTTTGACGGTCGGGGGCGTTGGGAAGTCCTGAACGGATGCTACCTTCTCAGAGAGGGGATGGACTCCTTCAGGAGTGATGCGGTGCCCTAAGAACGACACTTCCTTGGCGACAAAGGTACACTTGTCGTACCGGACTACAAGGCCGTTTTGTTGCAGGTGGTCGAGCACGATGCACAGGTGACGGAGGTGTTCCTCTTTTGACGAGGAGAACACAAGTATGTCATCCACATAACATACACAGAAAGGGAGGTCCCCTAAGATACCAGCCATGAGACGTTGAAACGTGGCCCCAGGATTACGAAGGCCAAAACAGGAGTATTTGAAGGTTTATGTACCAAACGGAGTGGTGATGGCGGTCTTGGGGATGTCTTTTGGGTTCATAGGCACCTGATAATACCCCTTTAGGAGGTCGAGCATATAGAAAACCTTCGCTTTGTGCAGGTAGGAGGGGGTAGTGATCCAGTTCTGTTTGCATGTTCAGGCTCCTGTAATCCCCGCACAGACGGAGGGAGCCGTCTTTCTTCAAAACGATGTGTAAGGGTGACGACCATGGGCTGGAGGATTTTTGGCAAAGGCCCATTTCCTCCATTTCAGCGAACGTCTGTTTAGTAGCTGCCAATCGTTCCGGTGCCAGACGTCTGAATTTTACAAAGACTGTGGTTCCCGTTGTCTTGATATGGTGATAAATACCGTCCTTGGCAGGAACTGTGGGTGTTTGGCAAAGTTCTGGATGGAAAACTTCCAGGTACTACATAAGGAGGTGGGTGTAGGCATCTTTGGGTGCGCTGATGTGGAGAGCGAGGTTGGAGGGGGCAGGTGAAGAGGTGTCGACAAGTACGAGTCTGCGTTGACCAATCGTCGGTGGGTGACATTTACCAGAAGGTGGAAATGAGAGAGTAAATCCGCACCGAGGATTGGCAATGTGACGTCAGCAACGAGAAACTTCTAATTAAATTTACCATTTCCGAACGATAATGTGAGGTTCTTGTAACTGTAGGTGAGTATCGCAGATCCATTGGCAGCTACCAAGCGGATGTCGGCAGACGTAGACAGACTACGTCGTGTCCTGAAGAGTTCCCTTGGCAAAAGAGAACGACAAGCATCGTGTCTACCAAAAATCGCACGCCCGTTCCTGCATCATGTAAAAAGAAAAGATTAGAAACACGGGAGGCCACTGCCACGAGCGATGGCCTACTTACACGTTTTTTGGCCACTGACAATCTTTGGCACATTTCTTTGCGGTTGCCCCGAATCTGAAGTGGTAGTAGGAAACTGCAGCGGATGGGAGGTGGTAAGTGGCTGTAGAAGTCGTTGGTTGGGGCGCGAGCGAGTGGTGGGTGGTAGGTGGCTTTGTCGCCGCTTCAGCACATCACCGGGTAGGCGTGTATGTCCTACGGCATTCACGTCAGCTTCGGTTGACTTTGAATAGGCGTCCTCTTTGTCAGGGGTGGAGGTGTTGATGGAGGTCTTGAAGTGGCTGTCAATAAGGGCGTCGGCTTTGGTCATCAAGTCCTTTACGGGTAAACTATCGACATCGGGTACGGCAGTGCGTATAGGTCTGGGTAAGCGGCGTATCCAAAGGGCACGAAGTAGGTTCACCTCACGAGGAGAGCTGTTCTCGCCACGAGAACATAATCTGCTTTGGTGGTTGAGCGAGCCACGCCCTTGATGCGAAACTGGACTTCTGTGTGCTGAAACCAAGCAAACGCCTCTCCACTAGCGAACGATGAAAGTTTCAATGGGGCAGCCGCAGCGCCAACTTCAGTAGAGTCCGCCATAGTACCAACGATGGAGGGGCGAGGTGGGGTGGAAGGCTAGAGGAGCGAGTCGACTTCTGGGGTCACCAATATGACGGGCCGAGAGAAGGTTGTGACTCAAAGACAGTATGAAAGCAACTGAGTGACTTTATTATAGAACACTCTCCTTTATATACAAAAGCTCAAAGCAACAAGAAATTTCATGTTCAATAACAGACTCTGTTACAGATGAGAAAAACAGACATTTTTATTCTGGTTCTTTTTAGTGCGGGGGAAGAGCAAAGATACAAGCATAATATATACACAAAATGAACTATGTACGATCGTGTGATACACGGCTGGTACAGGGGGCCTGGGTTGTGATCATATGTATATATGTTCATTCTTTAAGGCATTGTCCTTCTAGCCAGGTCATTGTCACTGTCCCTTGCCTCTGCTATTCAAAAGCGGCTTTTAAGCCTTTCAGCATACCGCTGGGGAATGATTTATTATTAATTAAAAATAATTGGTATGGTTTTCAATTTCATCATGCCAAATAAGAGCTCCGTCATGAATAAGGGACTGTGGAGAGATCCACTTCGGAGCTTGTGGATCCAGCGCCTTAAATATCATATTGGAGAGGGGGAAAAGATAGGCATTCAGTCTTTGTTATTACAAACAAATAAACAAATGAATAACAACAAATAAAAACAGGATGAGGATGGTCAACTGAAAATACTAAACTGAAATTTTAGGTCGATGAACGTCATATAGGTGTTATATGTCATCATCGCGAACACAATTGGCCAACACCCAAAAAGGGAATTTAAAAAGAAGAAAACAAAAACTAATATAAAAATATAGTTTCTAAATTGAAGCACATTGGCCCCATCGGCTCCTCAGATTATTATTATTATTATTATTATTATTATTATTATTATTATTATTATTATTATTATTATTATTATTATTATTATTATTCAAGGAAAACCTTTACAATCGACTATCAGAGAGCTATTAGTAATAAGGACTGAAGTTCTTGACCAGATAACCACCCGTTGACACTTCTCAATCATCATGACATCATTCCTCTTCAAAAAAAAAAAAAAAAAAAAAAAAAAACTAATTAATTTATAGTATGAATAATTACTTTTTATCTCCAGCATTGATACACATACAGACACATACATATATATATATATATATATATATATATATATATATATATATATATATATATATACATATATATATATATATGTATATATATATATATATATATATATATATATATATATATATATATATATATATATATATATATATATATATATATATATATTAGATCACTCAGAAAACATATATATATATATATATATATATATATATATATATATATATATATATATATATATATATATATATATATATTAGATCACTCAGAAAACAATATATATATATATATATATATATATATACATATATATATATATATATATATATATATATATATATATATAACACAAACACACACACACACACACACACACATATATATATATATATATATATATATATATATATATATATATATATTTATATCTATATCTATCTATATATATATACTGTATATTTATATCTATATCTATCTATCTATATATATATATATATATATATATATATATATATATATATATATATATATATATATATATATATATTTATTTAAATATATATATATATGTACCTATATATATATATATATATATATACATATATATATATGTATGTATATATATATATATATGTATGTATATATATATATATATATATATATATATATATATATATATATATATATATATATATATATATATATATATATATGATCCCTCAGAAAATCATTACGAATTAATTTTCCTTATTAGCGTAGTAGGTTAATTGCATAACGACTGTAAAACCTTTCGCTAATCTGAGCACCCAGCAGTAAAAAAGTCGCTATTACCACTAATATACATCGCTGCCAATATCTTAAATCATCATTAAATGACGCGTGATTTGAAGTTACAGAACTTATAAAGAGCTTTTACCTGCACTGCACTGTGTATCCAAATTCTGCTAATGAGAGACCTGGAAAATTCAGATAGATGTTGCTTCTGTTATTTCTCTTGAAAGGATGCATTAAGATATTAGACAGAGGCGGTTTTACTTTCCCAGGTAATTGTCAAACATAGAGAATCGTTCAACTAGATTTGAGAGATTGAAAAGGTAATTGGTAACTATAGAATTATATGAGGTTATATGTACATATATATGTATTTATATATATATACATATATATATATATATATATATATATATATATATATATATATATATATATATATATATATATACATACATGTGTTTTTATACATACACATATATATATACACACACACACACACATATATATATATATATATATATATATATATATATATATATATAAATTTGCGTGTCTTTGATTATATATATGCATATATGTAATTATATATGTTTATATAGATGCATACACATGTATTTATATATAAATTATGTTCGTGTACACATATGTATACACACACACACACACACACACACACACACATATATATATATATATATATATATATATATATATATATATATATATATATATATATATAACAAATATCTGGAAAAACATTGTACTAGCTAACATTTAACCAGCCAATTAATGAGACATCTGAAGATGGCGCCTTTCAGGGTCATGAAAGATGTGTTTACAGTTTTTTCACCCTCCGGGACCAAATTTTCTTCAAAAGTTGCTAGAGTAAGCTGTGTATATCCCAATTAATAAAATCTAATTCTTATCAATTTTTGAGGAGGATAGACATCATACATAAGATAAAAATCGTGTTTAGAGATGTGGCGTATTATGTTTTATGGATATATAAGCTTTCATAATGTTAAGGAAAGTATTAGAAGCATCTACGTATTATGATATTGGTACAATGTTATAAATTTGGTAGTGCACCTAACGATATTTTAAAATATATCAAAAGTAAGACCTGCCATAATTATAAGACAATATTACGTAGTATACTTTGATAGGGATTTTATCAGAAAGTACAATTACTAGAATGATTAACAGCTGAAGATAAATAATGTCTTCTTTGGATCAAATGTTCGTAATGAAACTGTTTAATTAGATGTTTGAAATTAAGTTTAAATAGCCTAATACATGGATATAATAAACTTTTGTGATTTAATTACAGAATAATCAATGCGTAAATGTTTTAAATATTTGTTATGGACGATTGCTTGCTAGGAGCTAGTAAATGTTTTATGATAGACCTGAGACGCATTTTTTGTGTCAAGTGGTTTAAGATTTGGTCTAAGACAAAAGGTGTTATATTTGAATGTCTATTTAACGTCTTCAATGAAATGATGAAGCGATGCGAGAAACCAGAACAGTAATAGTAAATATAGGTGCATAGTTGTGGGATAAGAAAAGGAACTTTGATACTGTACTTACAGGTATAGTGAAGATACAGTACAGAAGCTGGTAGAATATATTGAATGTGTTTGGCATAGGAAAACGTTTTATGAATACATGAGGTATGTATGTATCGCTGTCTTGCATACAAAAAATCAGAAGGCGTAATTAGGTAAAGAAATTCTTATTCTATTTGCTTCCTATGATCAGTATTAAAAAAAAAAAAAAAAATTCAGCTATTCCATGAAGGAAAAAAAATGAAATTAAATCTCTCAATTAGTATCCGCAATAATATCTCATCATCAAAGAAATTTATAATAAAAAAATTAACGGCACTGGCTATATACACAAATTTTTAAAAAATAAAAAAATGACCAGTCCAAAAGGTTTTGATATTGTTCCAACAAACTCAACAAGAAACAGCGATCAAACCGAAGGTACAACGGATGTCAGAGGGAAGGAGGGGTTGGAGTTCATTTAATATAGACACAGTGAGCAGTGTTACTTCAGTCGAACAAGAACTTCAGAGGATTTAACGTCGAGCCCAGTAATTTGAGAGGATTGGTTTATATATATATATATATATATATATATATATATATATATATATATATATATATATATATATATATATATATATATATTTAAAATAATAAGGTATAATGTCTAGATGAATACACTATCAACCTATGGACTGAGAGAAAACTGCAAAAGAGATATGATATATAGTAGCTACATTCAATTAAAAAAAATTGATTCTGGGATAAACAGATATTATGTGGTACTATGTGTGTAAAAATTTAAATACACACACACACACACACACACACACACATATATATATATATATATATATATATATATATATATATAAATCAGGCAATATATCAGTTTAGTGAAATATGTGTTACTGTAAGGACATGATTCATGGTATGACAATGAAACAGTATCCAATATATTCTGTAGATTTGAGAACAAAGCTACCAGAAAAGTACTGGGAGTCAATGACAGGACAGGATTAGAAAGGAACTATAAGAGAATTTAATCGAGTGCCATATGTGGTTGAGATCATAGAGAGGGGTAGATGGAGATGGTTTGGTCATGCTTTTCGGACTCATGAAGAGAGATTAGTTCACCAAACACTAAGCTGGGCTCCACAAGGCACTAAAAGGGAGGGAAGACACAGACCTACATGGCTGAGGAGTGCAAAGCGTGAAGTAGGAGATGATGAATAGAGAAGCTTTGAATTAAAAGATCAAAATAGAGACGACAGGTGAAATCTAACTGATACTCTTATTATCATTACTCGTAGGAGGAGATGACATCGATATATATATATATATATAGCAATTATATAAATACATACATGAAAACATTAATATATATATATATATATATATATATATATATATATATATATATATATGTATATATATATATATATATATATATATATATATATATATATATATATATATATATATATATATATATATATTGTGTGTGTGTATGTATGCATGTGTGTAAAGCATCATTTCAGATTATCCAGTACATCATCGACATAAAGATTCTAGAAAAAATGTGATGGTAGAATTAAAAGTATTGGACTTGTATAAAAAAGAAAAAAATCGAATTGCTCATAATTGATAAAACAGTGGGCAAAGGAACATCAGTTGTCATACTAACCAATTATTCATAGATATCTCAATTAAAGTTAAACTTACACTTTCTGATTAACAAACACACGAATTTAACAATGGTATTAGCTGGGAATGGAAACTTACAAGAATGTGATGTATTGGCCAGTAAATCCAATAAGTCATCGAGAATGAATATTATAATAGATTACTAAGCCTGCAAAACGTTGCACTATATGATAACTGATTCCATCTATGAAAATTTGAACAACAGATTGTTTTAGTATTCTTAGACATAGACATAGCTAATATTATAATCTTTTCTAGGTATGAAGTCTTCTGGGATAGTCGCATAACTATTATACATACACATATACATACATACATGCATGCACAAATGCATGATACAAACGTATATGATACATACATACATGCATACATAAATTATATGTATGTACGTGTTTGTGTCTATGTGTATGCTGCATGTATGTACCCTAGAAACAGATCATGATCTGTTAACTTTTGAATTTATTTATAAATTTTGGATATCCTTATGAAAAAATCTCTTGAATCCGGATTAAGAATTATAGATGAGAGCTTATCTTTTCGTAGTTAGATTATACATATTGTTAGTGATGAAATTCTTCTTGTAACATAATCTACAATTTATTTTCTCTGAAATTTAAGCTAAGAGACAAAAGGGTTTCCAAAAAATGTTACGAAATTAAGGTACAAATAAGTCGTTTTGCCTAATTAAATATACATAAATATCAGGTAAAATTGACCATTATTAGACTCTCTTCGTCTGTATCTTGGATGATGTGGAGGTGAAATTAATACGCTTTGCAAAAAAGCGAGTTGTAGGTAGTAGGTTGGCCAGGGCACCAGCCACCGGTTGAGATATCCCAGCTAGAGAGTTATAGGGTCTTTTGATTGGCCAGACATTACTACATTGGATCCTTGTCTCAGGTTACGGTTCATTTGTCGTTTGCCTACACTTACACCGAATAGTCTGGCCTATTCTTTACATTTTCTTCTCTGTCCTCATACACTTGACAACAC
>NC_090726.1:26432489-26437489 GCF_036898095.1 Palaemon carinicauda | reverse complement strand
TTTACATTTATAATTGTAATATTTCAATTTATATTTTGTATGTATGTGCAGATCGGATGATTGAACGTCATAAGAAATTATAAATAACTCTTCAGCAACGTAATAACCTGACTTCCTTTCTAAACCAACATGTTTTCAATTGAACTTAAACTTGAAAGATAGTAAAGTTACCATAAAAAAACTCCAATTTTTAAGGAAGCCCGAAATGGAATTTAGGAGGAATTATCCAATTTTTAAAGTAATTTATTTTCAATAAAATTGAAACCTAAAATTTATGAAACGTAGGATAAATACCTACCATAGATACAAAAGCGTGACCTGGAATCAGCGTTATTTTGATTGAATGAATGATAAAAAGTACTCATTCCATGACATTTCCAGATTTAAAGGTTTTTGTGAAATATGGAAAGAGAACGCGGCCCCGATTTATGTTTGGCATCGGTTACCTCTCTTGATTGATGGGCAGAGCGGAGGGAAATATTATCCAGCTGCAGTTGTTCCATCCATTAATGTATAAAGAGGGATTCCAGTTTCGATGCATATGGGCTTACTCGCGAAATGTTTTGAAAATTCAGTATCATTATATATATATATATATATATATATATATATATATATATATATATATATATATATAAGTATATATATATATATATATATATATATATATATATATATATATATATATATATATCAACCAAAATGTCATTCAATACCGAATACTACCTTCGGAATAGATATCCACTGGAACTAATTTATGGTAATAGGTTCTTACTGGGCAGAGATTCGAATTCGTGCCATTCAGCCGAAACCATTCGTGTGAAGACTCTTACCAACTGAGCTATCAAGAGATATATAAGTTTAATACAAGTCTCTCTATATATTCCTGTCGAATTCAGTAATCTGTTCTTAGTCTTAAAACAAACCCATCTCCATCATGATAGCTAAATTGTGAGTTTGCATTACGTGGTTATCTAAATTGAATATATAACACTAGCACTTGTGGTTTTAATCAATGTGAATATCAACCACAATGGCATTTAATCCTGCATTTTACTTTGGGAATATACATCCTCTGAATTCATATATGGTAATAGCTTCTTGCTGGGCAGAGATTCGAACTCGTGCCACTCAGCTGAATCCATTCACAGGGTAGAGTTCTGTATTTAATACCCTTGTAGTTGATATTACATTAATTAAAATCAAGAGTGATATCCATGCACAGTATGAGCGTTAATATGAATATAGAACCAGTTAAATCATAACATAATACTCCTTAAAGGACTTAACGGTAGAGTTTAAGAAGGAATCATTACAAATACTTCTCCGTCGTATTTAGACACGTGGGGAAAATGTCCATCACAATTGCAACACAAGTGAGGAAACGGAAAGAAAAAGGTAAAAACAAAATTTCTTCCGCTCCTCTGCTAATTGATGCGAGTATGAATGATATTGTATCTATGCAATGAAGATAATTCGTAGTACTTTCTTTTTTAGATGGGGAAAGCCTATAGTAGGTATATCGCCTTTCACTGCGAAGAGACATACTGTATTTTGATTCATTATTGATTACTAATGCATGCCACCTGTCAAAAATTACGGCTCAATATTTTAGATAGATATGCACACACACGCTCATGTTGAAAACAAAAAAAAATTTGACAATGGTACTGATCAAATATTTAATCAAGCTGAACTGAGAAGAGCCATTGATATCCTAACAAAACTTAATGTTTGAGAATAAAAAAATGAAAAAAATTAAAAATATAAAAATAAAAACGGAGGTGAGACTTTTATCTAGCATGTAGAGTCAGCAGTAAACTTTTTAAATTGATTTACACTCGCATGTGACAGAGTTTGCACGCGCTCTGGCGAGTTGAATTATCAATAGAATTATATTTGATGATACTCAATTGTCATTGAGAGCTAGGGATTATCCTCTGAGAGAACATACATAAAACACAAATGGTAAGAAGGGAATTATTGTTTAATCCTATTTGTTATAGTAATAACTTTCAATAATACTCAAACGAAACAGAAAAAAAAAAATACTGAGCTAAGACTTATTAAAGAGAGTCGGAATATTCACCTATATCCTTGAAATTACCTGAATGGTACCTATCTTAGAAATGTTTTTAAGGTTCGTGGTTTTCTCCCTACCAAACGTTCAGACGTTCACACAGCTTTGGCCAAAATCTCAATTTGCTTGTTTGGGGGAACGCTCTCCCTCCAAAATAAGGGACATAAGTAGTTATCACTATTAGCAAGAGTTGTTGAGAAGCCCTGTGTAAATATGATTGTATTTTTGGATATGAAGAATAATGTATATACAAGACCGATATTATGAACACATGTATATCATGGTGTGGAAGTCAAGGAAAAGGGGGGTAATTTTTTTTCAATACTTTTACATTAAAATCATCAAATTTCAAATCCTTAGGGAAAAGATTAACATTTCAATGTATTATCTGTAGCAAACGTATTTCCCTTTAGTGCTGTTACGTACATTATTTTTTATTGAATTGTTGAAATTTATTTGATATTCCGTGAGGTAGAATTGATTTGACATTAAGAAGTATTTTATAGATTGGTAAGAGTTAAATATATATATATATATATATATATATATATATATATATATATATATATATATATATATATATATATATATATATATATATATATATATATATATATATGTTTGTGTGTGTGTGTGTGTAATCGTAAATTATGAAGGTTTGCAAAATCATATTCCCGAGTTTTGGAGTTGTAGAAAAAGCACAGGAGGTCACTTTAATTAAAGATAGGTAAATTAGAATTAGTGATGTAGTATAAAGATGATTTAAAACCCAATACCATGTGAAGTTGCAAACGCTAAAAACCCTAGATAGAAATAAAAGGACTATGAAGAACTCTGAATCTAAGTTGCATAATATACTCAACTTTCTCCTAAGTCTTCAAGGGAGCATGAGATTTGAAGAGGCGATGACTCCCCGATGAAGAGAACTTGAGTGATAATACTGCGTTGCTTCCCCCGACCAGTTCTGACTGGGTCTTTCATTTTTGAAATTGATAAATTTAATTCTGATTTTGAGTTATTATTATTATTATTATTATTATTATTATTATTATTATTATTATTATTTTTATTATCAATTTTATTCTTGTTATTATTATTGTTATTATGATTATTATTATTATCATTATTATTATTATTTTTATTATTATTATTATTATTATTATTATTATTTTTATTTTTATCATTATTATTATTATTATTATTATTATTATTATTTTCATTATCAATTTTATTCTTGTTATTATTATTATTATTATTATTATTATTATTATTATTATTATTATTATTATTATTATTATTATTATTATTATTATTGTTATTATTATTAGCTAGGCTACATCCCTAGCTAGAAAAGCATGATGCCATAATGCCAAGGGCTCTAACAAGGGAAAATAGCCCAGTGCGGAAAAGATTGAAATAAAATTGTTTTTAGAACACTAAAACATTGAAATAGACATTTTATATATAAACTATAAAAAGAAAATTGTCATGCAGTTCAACATTAAAAATTCGCAGCAAGTTTGAACTTTTGAAGTACCAACGATTCCATGCCCAGACTACGAAAATCATGATACTTTATCTCTCTCTCTCTCTCTCTCTCTCTCTCTCTCTCTCTCTCTCTCTCTCTCTCTCTCTCTCTCTCTCTCTCTCTCTCTCTCTTTGAGTAGATTTGAGTCCGGAGAAGAAAAAATATTTATGCTCGTGAAATTTAGTTTGATACATCGTTATATTCATCATATTTGTTTCTTCATTATCATCTTGATTTCGTTTTCATTATATAAACTATCATTGCTTTTTATTGTTGGTTTATATATTATAGGTATTAATATTACTATTATTGTTATAAATTTTATTACTAGTTTCTTTATTAAGAGGAATTTTATATGTATTAGTAGTAACCATATTGCATGTAAGAAATCATTTTATTTTTTAAGAAAGAACAAAGTATACCCTTCGCCCAAAATACCTTTTGTTCAAATACCCTTTGGCCATCTTTGAAAGGTCGGTGATCAATTGAATTTTCATTCACTGAAATAAAGAAATAATCTGAGAATTCTCTGGAAAAAATGTTTGGAATGAATTGCAACTTTCAGATATTGCATAATTAAAATTGATTTTTTATATATATATTTTGAAATCAGAATCTTCGAATGCACAAATGGTGACTTTAACAACTTCTGATTATGAGGATAGTGATAGAGTCGTATTTTGATTTGTCCCAGCGTAATCTAAATGTTTAAAATCATATATCAATTATTTTTTTTTAATTAGTGTTGTTACTTTACCTAGAATATAGGTTTTGGTTTATTTTAATTTATTAAGTGTCTTTTTAATTCAATCATTTTATTGATATTACGAAAATGTAACATGCCGGTTCAGGATAAAATTCATAAGCTTATTTCGATTTAGAATTGCTAATTTTTTCGTAATCTGCAGTATCTAAAGAATAATTATATTAATAAATTAAGAAAAGAAGGAGAACCTAAATAAAATTTATAATTAGTTCAAACGAATGAGAGAAATATAGAAATGTATCACGATATGGGAAAATCAACATTCTAAAATCGCTTATTAATATTTCACTATTGCTTATTTGGAAAGCCGAGGCATCCACTAATTACTTCCTCATCAGAGAACGCATCTTTTGACTCCGTCGTGTTGATTAATAGTATCTCTAAGATTCCCCGAGCCACCTTGACAAAGTCAATTATCTTCACGAAAAGTAGTAAACTTTTTCAACTTATGTTTGGTGATTGATTAGCTATTTATCTTTTGGGACTGATGGGATATATTTTTTTTTTAATACTGGTTGATGTATATGTATAAGTGAAATACTTCTGTAATGAGTTTTTATATATATTGTCATATGGATACAACATGCACACACCCACAGAAACCCCCTTACACATTCATATACACA
>NC_090726.1:26412489-26427489 GCF_036898095.1 Palaemon carinicauda | reverse complement strand
TAAAAGGAAATTCCAATATGCTACTCACAAATGAGTAATAACTATATAATTTATTTCAGGAATAAAAAAAAGTAAATAGTATTAAAATTAGGAGTAGCAGAACTGACTGTTAGGTAATAACAGAGTGGCGAGGTGAATGCAAGTGAAGTTTATTTAACATATAACAAGCTTATATACAAATAGTTCAGGGCAACAATGCCACAAATATTCAAACAATGAGTACATGCGATGGCAATTTTAAACAGTGTTTTCTATTATCAGTGTGGGGGAGAGTGAGAGATAAAAAAATAAGCAATGGCATTACAGTGTATGGGCGTGTATGAAACACGTTCCGTACATGACCGAGGTACCGATAACGCTTTATATTTTGTCCGCAAGTTAAATCTTTTAAAGCTTTATTTTCAACTGAGTTTGAATAGCCATCTGACGAACAAGGAAATACTGTACATATTCTAAAATAGTGACATTTAAATTTGCGGATTGAATATCCAACATTAATGGTTGTTGGTTAATGCTGGATGGTTAAATAAAGGAACATTGATAGGAGAGAGAGAGAGAGAGAGAGAGAGAGAGAGAGAGAGAGAGAGAGAGAGAGAGAGAGAGTAAGTATCGTAGTTAGTTCAGAAGTAATTTAATATGTAGACAGGAAAATATTGGATGTAATAACAGTAACGTTTTTTGCTATAAAATTGCAACATATCTTTTGTATATTAATATTCCATTGTTACCGTACAACCCTAGTAATAGCGTTACCACTAACTGGTAAGCGATATATCTTTCAAAGTATAACTAGGAAAATTAATATATTCAAATAGTGGCTGGAAAACTTTTTATTGTCAAATTCCCAATAAAGAACAACACAAATATATTTTCCTGATAAGCTTGTTCTTAAGGTATCATTGACCAATTGCTCTGCTTTTGTCCCCAGTTAAAAGCATGCCTCCCACCCCTTCATCAAGAAATAGGAAGAGGATTAAGGGAAACGAGAATTATATAAGTTTTCATTTCTCTAAAAGCTAAAAACTTTTTTCATTGGAGTCACAATCTTAGTGAAAAAACTTTTCATAACATAGTCATTTCCTCAATCTTATAGGAAATTTTAAATTATTTACATAGTTATCAGAAAATAAGACAAACCAAAACAATTAGGCAACAAATGTTTATTGCTTGAAAAAAAAATAAAAACAATGTTGTTAATATGGAGCTGACCTGTTTGGTAGCTGTTTCTTATTTAAAGAGTTTTCTAATGACATAAATAAGAAACAGGATAATACGAATAAGAATTTTTAATGTAACTGAGAAAACGTAAGAATTACAGATATCTGTTGGAAAATTGTTTCCAAGCCGACTTACAAAAGAATGCAGAGAGGCATCTCTCTCTCTCTCTCTCTCTCTCTCTCTCTCTCTCTCTCTCTCTCTCTCTCTCTCTCTCTCTCTCTCTCTCTCTCTCTGTTACTTGTTCCTCAGTCATCTATAAATATCCGTAGTATAACCACAGCTGGTTTAGAAATATAACTGGTTAATTAGTTCCATCATAGTATCCTATTGTAACATGTATTTCTTGCATGCAAATAAACAATCGGTCTTTTCCAGACACCACATCAGTCTTGCATTGATCTTTTTTAACCATTAAACAGAAAAGCGTTATTTTTCTCCTGATTATTATTATTATTATTTTTATTATTATTATTATTATTATTATTATTATTATTATAGAATGCCTGGGTGTATCCTCAAGCAAGAGAACTATAACCTGAATGTAAAATAATATTAAATCTCAAATGGTAAAAAAAAGAAAAATCGAATTATACAAAATATTTTAATCTCCACAAGGTAATTAATTTGAAGAATTTCTGTCTTTCTCCTCCCCTCTGATTAATGAACACCAGCGGCAAGGAAAAATTTTGCCTGTTTTGAGCCACGTCTTCTCCTTAATTAAGCAAAGAAAGCCGAATGAATGACCTTCTTTGGCGCTTTTCCATGAATAAATTGAATAGCTACGACGAAGGTATTGAGGAATTCTCAGTTAGAATATCTAATTTGGAGAAAGTTTTTTGCTTGGTGAAGATTACTCTTTTCTTTATTTTAGTTTAATAAAAAAGTTATTTTGTCCGGTGGAGATTATAATTGTTTATTTTTGAATCAGATTAAGAAACGGTGGCCTAAAGGTGAATCCCGGACTGGGGTTCCAGTCATGCTTAGACTCATTAGTTCCTTTAGTTACTGTAACCTCACCATCCTTTTGAGCTAAGGATGGGGGTTTGGGGGGAGCCTATAGATCAATCTGCTGAGTCATCAGCAGCCATTTTCTGGCTCTATTTGGTCCTAGCTTGGGTGGAGAGGAGCTTGAGCACTCATCATATGTAATATGGTCAGTCTCTAGGGCATTGTCCTGCATGATAGGGCAATGTAACTGTCCCCCGACTCTGCCATCCATGAGTAGCCTTTAAACCTTTGGATAGTCAGAAAATTTATCGGTAACGTTAAAAAGTAGCTATCTCTCTATCTGTCTATAAATAGCACTGAGAATTACTTTAATATTATTAACTGCATTTTATGCTCTGAGTATAGTTTTATAAATGCCAAACTTCTAAAGGTTTATCTGTAAGAATCAAGCATCGTATGATGGCTATCTCAAGTATATTCATTAAACATACCATTGCTGTCGATTGCCTTAAATCAGATAAAAAATAAGATAGAACTCTTTCAAAGAGAAATGTAGTTTTATTACGAAACTTCCACCCTTCCTCTGTAAGGTGTTATATGTGTAGACATTAATAGAGAGAGAGAGAAGAGAGAGAGAGAGAGAGAGAGAGAGAGAGAGAGAGAGAGAGAGAGAGAGAGAGAGAGAGATCATCGAGAAGTTATCACCGAAACACGTTCCTGACTTCTTAGTAGTAGATGGAATTGTAATGTTTCTATTTTCTTAAAAAAATCTGATTATTCCATAATACTTCGCATATAGCAAAGACTCACTTAAGGATAGAAACCTTACGCAACAATTTGAAGAAAACCTGACCCCTATCACCATGTTAGTAGGATTCCAGTACACATACACATAAATAAAAGTGGTTATTAATATATATATATATATATATATATATATATATATATATATATATATATATATATATATATATTTACATATACACTCACATAATCACACACACACACAAACACACACACACACACACACACACCTATATATATATATATATATATATATATATATATATATATATATATATATATATATATATATATATATATATATATAGGTGTGTGTGTGTGTGTGTGTTTGTGTGTGTGTGTGTGATTATATGTGTGTGTGTTTGCATATGTATCCATTTCAAAAGTAATGCAACGAATATGACACCAACCAAAAGGTGATATGAAATATTAATTAGCAACCTATTTTATGCTCTATTTCCTGATTAGGCAATTGTATATTAATGCAAATAACAATTCACTACTTAGTTTGATAACATCGGTAATTGGAAATTATAATGAAAGGAAATGCTAACCAGAAGTATAGTTGAAAATTAATCCTTTTGTACAGTTAAATATACAACACTAGTGATAGTACAGATTTTAATTGGGTGCAGAGGTCACTGGGTCACATGTGAATTATATTAAATGTGTCATTTGTATTTGTTTACTGGGATATAGGACATTTAATGCTGAATATTTACTGGCCTAAATGGTGAAAATATACTCAATTACGATAGTGTTTTGTACCAACCGTGTTTCACACAATTGTACATAATTCCTTTTGTATATATTATGCTTGTATCTTCGCTCTTCCCTCGCACTAAAACGAACATGAAAATTCATGTCTGGTTTTTCCTCTGTAATATTGTCTGTCTTGTGAACTTGTTATGTCCTGTTGCCTTGAGGTTTTGTATATAAGGAGAGTGTTCTACAATAATATAACTCAGTCGTTTCCAACCTGCCTTTGAGTTCACAACCTTACTCGGCGCCGTCACATTGGTGAACCCGGAAGTCGACTCGCTCCCACTGCCTTCCACCCCCATCTCCCTCGCCTCTCCATCGTTGGTACTATGACGGAGACGGACTCTACTACAGCAGTTGGCGCTGCGGCCGCCCCATTGAAACTTTCACCGTTCGCCACCGGAGAGGCATTTGCTTGGTTTCAACGCGCTGAAGTCCACTTCCGTATCAGGGGCGTGACTCGCTCAACCACCAAAGCGGATTATGTTCTCGCGGCGATACCCGAGGACACCTTCCCAGAAATATCCGACTGGCTTTGTGAACAAGGAGACACCCCAATAGCGTATGACGGCCTCAAAACATACCTTCTGCAGCAGTACTCGCTGTCGTCAGCCGCCAGTATAGCAAAGCTTTTTCAGCTCTCGCAACAACTGTTGGGGGACCAAAGGGCTTCTCTTGCCCTCAGGGAAATGACCAGTATCGCTCACCCTCAACCTGCCGCAGACGGCTCTCCTCGTGAGGTGAACCTACTTCGTGCCCTTTGGATACGCCGTTTACCCGAACCTGTACGCGCTGCCATACCCGATGTCGATAGTTTACCCATAAAGGACTTGATGACCAAAGCCGACGCCCTTATGGACAGCCACTTCAAGACCTCCATCAACGCCTCCAACCCTGACGACGAGGATGCCTATTCAACGTCAACCGAAGCTGACATGAATGCCGTAGGACATACACGCCTACCCCGTGACGTGCCGAAGCGGCGACAAAGCCGCCCACCACCCACCAATCGCTCGCGCCCCAACGAACGACATCTACAGCCACTTACTACCTCCCATACGCCGCAGTTTTGCTACTACCACTTCAGATTCGGGGCAACCGCGAAGAAATGTGCCAAGGATTGTCAGTGGCCAAAAAACGTGTAAGTAGGCCATCGCTTGTGGCGGTGGCCTCCCATGTTTCTAATCTTTTCTTATTACAGGATGCAGGAACGGGCGTGCGATTTTTGGTAGACACGGGTGCTTGTCATTCTCTTTTGCCAAGGAAACTCTTCAAGGCACGAGGTAGTCTGTCTACATCTGCCGACGTCCGCTTAGTAGCTGCCAACGGATCTGCGATACCCACCTATGGTTACGAGAACCTCACATTATCGTTCGGAAACGGTAAATTCAATTGGAAGTTTCTCGTTGCTGACGTCACAAAACCAATCCTCGGTGCGGATTTCCTCTCTCATTTCCACCTTCTGGTCGATGTCGCCCACCGACGATTGGTCAACGCAGACTCGTACTTGTCGACACCTCTTCAACCCGCCCCCTCTAACCTCGCTCTTCACATCAGCGCACCCACGGATGCCTATGCCCACCTCCTCACGTCGTACCCGGAAGTTTTCCGTCCAGAACTTCGCCAAACGCCCACGGTTCCTGCCAAGCACGGTATTTATCACCATATCAAGACGACGGGACCCCCAGTCTTCGCAAAATTCAGACGTCTGGCACCGGAACGATTGGCAGCCGCCAAACAGACGTTCGCCGAAATGGAGAAAATGGGCCTTTGCCAAAAGGCCTCCAGCCCATGGTCGTCGCTCTTACACATCGTTCTGAAGAAAGACGGCTCCCTCCGTCCGTGCGGGAATTACAGGCGCCTGAACATGCAAACAGAACCGGATCACTACCCCCTCCCAACCATTGCCGACGTGACCTCCTACCTGCACAAAGCGAAGGTTTTCTCTACGCTCGACCTCCTGAAGGGGTATTATCAGGTGCTTATGAAACCAGAAGACATCCCCAAGACCGCCATCACCACTCCGTTTGGTACATACACCTTCAATTACTCCTGTTTTGGCCTTCGTAATGCTGGGGCAACGTTTCAACGTCTCATGGATGGCATCTTAGGGGACCTCCCTTTCTGTGTATGTTATGTGGACGACATACTTGTGTTCTCCTCCTCAAAAGAGGAACACCTCCGTCACCTGTGCATCGTGCTCGACCGCCTGTAACAAAACGGCCTTGTAGTCCGGTACGACAAGTGTACCTTTGGCGCCAACGAAGTATCGTTCTTAGGGCACCGCATCACTCCTGAAGGTGTCCACCCCCTCCCTGAGAAGGTAGCAGCCGTTCAGAACTTCCCCGTGCCCTCGACCGTCAAAGCTCTGCAGGAATTTTTGGGCATGATCAACTATTATCACCGTTTTCTGCCAGCCATTGCCGCCACTCTTGCTCCCCTCTACGCCTCCCTTAAGGGCAAGCTGAAGGACCTGAAGTGGGGTCCCCTTCAAGAAGCAGCCTTCTGCAATGCAAAGAAGGCCCTATCAACTGCTGCGGCTCTCACTTTTCCTATCACACACGCCCCTCTCCTTCTCTCCACCGATGCCAGCGACGTCGCTATTGGTGCAGTACTCGAGCAGGTGGTCAAAGGCTCGCCCCGCCCATTGGCTTTCTTCAGCAGAAAACTGTCCAAGGCAGAATCGGGTTATTCTACCTTCGATCGAGAATTGCTGGCGGTGCACTTGGCTGTCCGTCATTTTCTCCATTTCTTAGAAGGTACGGCCTTCGTCATTCGCACAGACCACATGCCACTGGTGCACGCCTTCACTCGACAGTCTGACGCCTGGTCCGCCCGTCAACGCCGACATCTCTCCGCCATGGCTGAATACAATTGCACCCTCCAATACGTCCCTGGGAAAATGAATCCCGTTGCCGATGCCCTGTCAAGAAACACGTTGGCTGCCGTTCAACTGGGATTAGATTACAACGCCCTGGCTGAAGCCCAACGACAGGATCCAGAGTATCAAGCTTGTAGGACATCCTGCACGTCCCTCCGTTGGGAAGACTTTCCCCTTGACGACTCCAACACCACCCTCCTCTGTGACGTCAGTACTGGTAGACCGCGACCTTGGATTCCTGCTCCCATGCGCCGACAGGTGTTTGATTTCATTCACGGCCTTTCACATCCCTCGTGCCGTTCTACTGCACAGCTGCTGAAGGCAAAGTTCATTTGACACGGCATTTCTAAGGATGCTAAGGATTGGGTCTGCGCCTGTACTTCTTGCCAAACTTCCAAAGTACATCGACACACGGATTCAGGAGTGGGCACCTTTCCTCAACCTCAGCGTCGTTTCGTACACATTCACGTCGCCGTTGTAGGCCCCCTACCCACATCACAAGGACATCGTTACCTGTTTACCGTCTTCGACCGCTCCACTCGTTGGCCAGAAGCCATTCCCATTGAAACTGCAACGTCCGCCTCATGTACATCTGCCTTACTCTCTGGATAGATTTCCAGATTCGGTATCCCTGAGCATATTACTTCTGACATGGGAACCACTTTCACCTCTCAATTGTGGACGTCATTAGCGAATCTCCTGAGCATCACCCTACATCAGACAACGGCCTACAACCCCGCTGCCAATGGAATGGTTGAACGTTTTCATCGCACCCTCAAAGCAGCTTTGATGTCCCGCTGCAAGGATTGCAACTGGTTTACTCAGCTTCCCTGGGTCCTCCTGGGACTAAGGACCAATTCTAAAGACGCCCTCGACGTCTCGGCAGCTGAAATGGTGTATGGCGACCCGTTGGTCGTCCCTGCCGAGTTTTTCCTTCTACAACCTCCTCCGACGATCTCCAGCGCATACGTCACGTCGTGGGAAAATTTACTCCGTGCCGCCAGACTTACAAACCCCCAGCGAAGCATCACATACCAACGGACTTGCACTCTCCAACGCACGTCTTCCTGCGCAACGACACCAGCAAGCCACCACTAACTCCCACTTACACGGGCCCTTTCCTTGTGATCCGACGCAGTCCGAAAGCATTCCTCCTAAACATTCGGGGCAAAGAAGACTGGGTCTCCGTTGATCATCTAAAACCTGCTTATCTTCTGCCAGATGACCCGCTTACAGTTCGCCTCTCTAGATCAGGGCGTCCTATTTAACATGTACAGTATGTCATTTTTAGGGGGGGGGGAGCCATGTACCAACCGTGTTTCACACAATTGTACATAATTCCTTTTGTATATATTATGCTTGTATCTTCGCTCTTCCCTCGCACTAAAACGAACATGAAAATTCATGTCTGGTTTTTCCTCTGTAATATTGTCTGTCTTGTGAACTTGTTATGTCCTGTTGTCTTGAGGTTTTGTATATAAGGAGAGTGTTCTACAATAATATAACTCAGTCGTTTCCAACCTGCCTTTGAGTTCACAACCTTACTCGGCGCCGTCACAGTATATTTGCCTCATTTTCATATTGAATAGACATAGATTGAATCCGGGTTATGTGTTAATGTGTTGAACATCATAAAAGACACATATACACTTATATCTGTTTTTTCATTATGTATAATATTCAGTTACAAAATGATTTAGGCTCAGTTTTATAAATTTGCTTCTTTATGGAATTTAGTTCATGATTTTAATAAACTAGAAATAACTTCATGAAAAATAAACTGTTTTCATTTTGGGAAAGATAGCACTTAACAAAAATGTTATTAATTGATAGCTTATCGTTAAATAATAGAGATGCTTGCATATTAGATGTGCATCCAAGCTATAAATTGAAATACAAATTTAATGAGTGAATACATTATTTTTTTTAGCATCAGGTAGAAAGCAGAAGCGCTTAAAGGTCACATTTTAATTAAACTTAATTATTTATTGAAACTTTTATCAACCAAACCTGAGTGTCCTTAAAAAAAAAAAAATAAATAAACGTTTACATGTGAGAAGTTGTGGTAGCATGATGGAAACGTTCCTGCCTGGCGTTTTGCCTGACTCAAGTTCGAGACCCGCTCAAGCTCCATGTCTTTTTAGTGTCTACGAACTAACCATCTGGTTGAGCAAAAAATGAGGGATTTGGGGAGCCCATAGGTCTACCAGCTGAGTCAATAGCAACCATTGCCTGGCCCTCCCTTGTCCTAGCTTGGGTGGAGAAGTAAGAGGGTGTTTGAAACTGTTCATATGCAAATGGTTAGTCTATGGGGCACTGCCCTGCCAGGGTATCGTCACTGTTCCTTGTGTCTGATATTCATAAGCGTTCATTAATTAAGACTTTAGAAGCTAACCACTTTATAACTTATTTTAGATATTGTTGGGCTCTGGGAAACTATGGTGAGATTTTACCATTCCAATTCTCTTATTATAAAGTGTAATTTTTGGTTTATTTTCATAAGAATCTACTGTCTGTAATATAATAATCAAATATCTGGCTTTGCACATGCACATACACACATATACACAAACTTATATATATATATATATATATATATATATATATATATATATATATATATATATATATATATATATATATATATATATATATATATATGTATATATATAGAAGTTGGAAAAGTTTTAGACATAGAAGAAGAGGATATCTTTCTAAAATCTATTTTTTTTTTCTTAGAATCTCAATCTTAGTGAAAAACTTATCATAATATAGCCATTTCCTTAATTTTATAAGAAATTTGATACTATTTTCATAATTATCAGAACATATTACAAACTAAAACAATTAGGCAACAAATGGTTAGTGCTTGCAAAAAAAAAAAAAATAATAAATAAATAAAAAATAAATAAATATCAATGTAGTTCATATGGGGCTGACGTGTTTGGTAGCTGTTTCTTATGTAAAGAGTTTTCTAATGACATAAATAAGAAATAGGATAATACGAATAAGAATATTTAATGTAACTGAGAAAACGTAAGAATTCCAGATATCTGTTGGAAAATTGTTTCCAAGCTGACTTACAAAAGAATGCAGAGAGGCATCTCTCTCTCTCTCTCTCTCTCTCTCTCTCTCTCTCTCTCTCTCTCTCTCTCTCTCTCTCTCTGTTACCTGTTCCTCAGTCATCTATAAATATCCGTAGTATAACCATAGCTAGTTTAAAAATATAACAGGTTAATTCGTTCCATCAAAGTATCCTATTGTAACACGTACTTCTTGCATGCAAATAAACAATCAGTCTTTTTCCAGGTACCACATCAGTCTTGCATTGATCTTTTTTAACCATTAAACTCAAAAGCGTTGTTTTTCTCCTGATTATTATTATTATTATTATTATTATTATTATTATTATTATTATTATTATTATTATAAAATGTCTTGGTGTACCCTCAAGCAAAAGAACTATAACCTGAATGTAAAATAATATTAAATCTTAAATGGTAAAAAAAAGAAAAATCGAATTATACAAAATATTTTAATCTCCACAGGGTAATTAATTTGAAGAATTTCTGTCTTTCTCCTCCCCTCTGATTAATGAACACCAGCGGCAAGGAAAAATTTTGCCTGTTTTGAGCCACGTCTTCTCCTTAATTAAGCAAAGAAAGCCGAATGAATGACCTTCTTTGGCGCTTTTCCATGAATAAATTGAATAGCTACGACGAAGGTATCGAGGAATTCTCAGTTAGAATATCTAATTTGGAGAAAGTTATTCTGCTTGGTGAACATTACTCTTTTCTTTATTTTAATTTAATAGAAAAGTTATTTTGTTCATTGGAGATTATAATTGTTTGTTTTTAAATCAGATTAAGAAACGGTGGCCTAAAGGTAGCGTCCTTGTCTGGTGAATCCTGGACTGGGGTTCCAGTCATGCTTAGACTCCTTAGTTCCTTTGGTTACTGTAACCTCACCATCCTTTTGAGTTGATGATGGGGATTTGGGGGGAGCCTATAGATCTATCTGCTGAGTCATCAGCAGCCATGGTCTGGCTCTCCTTGGTCCTAGCTTGGGTGGAGAGGAGCTTGGGCGCTCATCATATGTAATATGGTCAGCCTCTAGGCGTCTAGGGCATTGGGATGCCTGATAGGGCAATGTAACTTTCCCCCGACTCTGCCATCCATGAGTAGCCTTTAAACCTTTGGATAGTCAGAAAATTTATCGGTAACGTTAAAAAGTAGCTATCTATCTATCTGTCTATAAATAGCACTGAGAATTACTATAATATTATTAACTGCATTTTATGCTCTGAGTATAGTTTTATGAATGCCAAACTTCTAAAGGTTTATCTGTAAGAATCAAGCATCGTATGATGGCTATCTCAAGTATATTCATTAAACATACCATTGCTGTCGATTGCCTTAAATCCGATAAAAAATAAGATAGAACTCTTTCAAAGAGAAATGTAGTTTTATTACGAAACTTCCACCCTTCCTCTGTAAAGTGTTTTATGTGTAGACATTAATAGAACACTTAGAATATTTATAAAGACGCCTGTAGAGAGAGAGAGAGAGAGAGAGAGAGAGAGAGAGAGAGAGAGAGAGAGAGAGAGAGAGAGAGAGAGAGAGATCATCGAGAAGTTATCACCGAAACACGTTCCTGACTTCTTAGTAGTAGATGGAATTATAATGTTTCTATTTTCTTAAAAAAAATCTAATTATTCCATAATACTTCGCATATAGCAAAGACTCACTTAAGGATAGAAACCTTACGCAACAATTTGAAGAAAAGCTGACCCCTATCACCATGTCAAACTAGGATTCCCGTACACATACACATGAATAAAAGTGGTTATTGATATATATATACACACACACACACACACACACACACACACATATATATATATATATATATATATATATATATATATATATATATATATATATATATATATGTATATATATATAATATATATATATATATATATATATATATATATATATATATATATATATATATATATATATATATATATGTGTGTGTGTGTGTGTGTGTGTGTGTGTGTTTGTGTGTGTGATTATGTGTGCGCGCGCTTGCGTATGTATCCATTTCAAAAGTAATGCAACGAATATGACACCAACCAAAGGTGATATGAAATATTATTTAGCAACCTATTTTAAGCTCTATTTCCTGATTAGGCAATTGTATATCAATGCAAATAGCAATTCAATACTTAGTTTGATGACAACGGTAATTGAAAATTATAATGAAAGAAATTACTAACCAGAAGTAGAGTTTGAAAAATAATCCTTTTGTACAGTTAAATATACAACACTAGTGATAATAAAGATTTTATTTCGGTGCAGAGGTCACTAGGTCACATCTGAATTATAATAAATGTGTCACTTGCATTTGTTTAACTGGGATATAGGTCAATTAAGGGTGAATGTTTACTGGTCTAAACGGTGGAAATATACTCAATTACTATAGTGTATATTTGCCTCATTTTCATATTGAATAGACATACTGTAGATTGAATCCGGGTTATGTGTTAATATGTTTAACATCATAAAAGACACATATACACTTATATCTTGTTTTTCTTTATGTATGATATTCAGTTACAAAATGATTTAGCCGCAGTTTTATAAATTTGCTTCTCTATGGAATTTACTTCATAATTTTAATAAACTAGAGATATCTTCATGAAAAATAATCTGTCTTCATTTTGCAAAAGATAGCACTTAACAAAAATGTTAATAATTAATAGCTTATCGTTAAAAAATAGAGATGCTTGCATATTAAATGCGCATCCAAGCTATAAATTGAAATACAAATTTAATGAGTGAATACGTTATTTTCTTAGCATCAGGTAAAAAGCAGAAGCGCTTAAAGGTCACGTTTTAATTAAACCTAAATATCTATCAAGACTCTAAGCAACCAAACCTTGGGGTCCCCCAAAATAACTTTAAAACGTTTACATATGAGAAGTTATGCTAGCATATTGGAAACGTTCCTGCCTGGCGTTCTCCCTGATTCACGTACGGGACCCGCTCAAGCTCCATAGTTTTTTTTAGGGTCTACGAACTAACCATCTGGTTGAGCAAAGAATGGGGGATTTAGGGAGCCCATAGTTCGACCAGCTGAGTCAATAGCAATCATTGCCTAGCCCTCCCTTGTCCTAGCTTGGTTTGAGAGGGAAGAGGATTCTTGGAACTGTTCATATGCAAATGGTCAGTCTATGGGGCATTGTCACTGTCCCTTGTCTCTGATATTCATAAGTGTTCATTAATTAAGACTTTAAAAGCTATCCACTTTATAACTGATTTTAAATATTGTTGGGCTCTGGGAAACTAATGTGAGATCTTACCATCTCAATTCTCTTATTATAAAGTGTATTTTTTGGTTTATTTTTATAAGAATCTACTGTCTGTAATACAATAATCAAGTATCTGGCTTTGCATATGCATATACACATATATACACAAACCTATGTATATATATATATATATATATATATATATATACATATATATATATATATATATATATATATATATATATATATATACATATATATATATATATAAATATATATATAAATATATATATATATATATATATATATATATATATATATATATATAAATATATATATATATATATATATATATATATATATATATATATATATATATATGAGTGGGAAAAGATGTAGACAAAGAAGAGGTTATCTCTCTGAAATCTAATAATTGTTTTTCAATAGAGTTACAATCTTAGTGAAAAACTTATCATAATATAGCCATTTCCTCAACCTTATAAGAAATTTGTAACTATTTTCATAATTATCAGGCAATATTACAAACTGAAACAATTAGGCAACAAATGGTTAGTGCTTGCCAAAAAAAAAAAAAAAAAATATCAATGTTGTTCATATGGGGCGAACCTTTTTAGTAGCTGTTAAAGACAGAAAAAGAGAAAAAGGATAATATGAATTATAACTTTTAATATAACTGAGAAAACGTAAGAATTCCAGATATCTGTTGAGAAATTGTTTCCAAGCCGACTTACGAAAGAATGCAGAGAAGCCTCTCTCTCTCTCTCTCTCTCTCTCTCTCTCTCTCTCTCTCTCTCTCTCTCTCTGTTAATTGTTTTCGTTTTATGAAAGTATCATTATTGTAACATGTATTTCATACATACATATAAACAATCAGGTTTTTAACGATTAAACTTACAATCGTTGTTTTCTCCTAATTATTATTATTATTATTATTATTATTATTATTATTATTATTATTATTATTATTATTATTATTATCATTATTATATAAGCTGCAACACAAGTATGAAAAGAATGATGCTATAAGTCCAAGGGTTCCAGCAGAGGAAATATTCCCAGTAAGGAAAAAATAGGGAAACATAAAAGAGTGTGCCTATGTGTATCCTTAAGCAAGAGAACTATAACCTATATATAGAATAGTATTAAAAGAAAAACCAAATTTGAATTACACCAAATATATGCCTCTCCACAAGGTACTAATTTGAAGAAGTTCTGTCTTTCACCTCTCCTCTGATTAATGAACACCAGCGACAAGGAAAAATCTCCCCTGTTTTGAGCCGCGTCTTCTCCTTAATTAAGCAAAGAAAGCCGAATGAATGACCTTCTTTGGCGCATTTCCATGAATAAATTGAATAGCTACGACGAAGGTATTCAGGAATTTTCAGTTAGAATATCTAATTTAGAGGAAGTTATTTTGCGTGGTGAAGATTCCTCTTTTCTTTATTTCATTTTAATAGAAAAGTTATTTTGTCTGGTGGAGATTATTATTTTTTGTTATTTCAGTTAAGTACAAAAGTTCGCACGAACACGCACACGCACATAGGTATATATATATATATATATATATATATATATATATATATATATATATATATATATATATATATATACATACATATCTAAATATAAATATATATATATATATATATATATATATATATATATATATACATATAAATATATATAAATATTTATATATATATATATGTATATATATGTATATATATATATATATATATATATATATATATACATATATATATATACATATATATATATATATATATATATATATATATATATATATATATGTGTGTGTGTGTGTGTGTGTGCTTATACATAAGTGTGTGTTTGCATATGTATGCGTTGCAAAAGTATTGCCATGAACATGACACCAACCAAAGGTGATATGAAATAATAATTAACAAGATATTCTATACCTGCTCTATTTCCTGATTAGGCAATTTTATATCAATGAAAATAGCAATTCAATACTTTGTTTGATAACAACGGTAATTGGAAGTTATAATGAAAGAAATTGCTAACTAGA
>NC_090726.1:26384989-26397489 GCF_036898095.1 Palaemon carinicauda | reverse complement strand
ATATATATATATATATATATGTATATATATATAGATATATATATATATATAAATATAAATATATATATATATATATATATATATATATATATATAAATGTATATATATACATATATATATATATATATATATATATATATATATATATATATATATATATATATAATATATATATATATATATATATATATATATGTATGTATGTGTGTGTGTGTGGTTTAACTTCTGTGTGTGTTTCATTTAGGTATTGTGAAAGCTTGCAAATGTTTTTAATACTGAGCTCAGAGAGGAACTCCTTTATGGGTTGAACAATTCAAAACAAAAACTGTGATAACATCGTATATTTCTTTAATTTTCTACTACAAATTAATAGAAAATAATTAAAGACGTTTTCACACAAAAGCACCAAAGAGATTTCAGTCTTTTTGTATCATTCATTATCATAGTTTTATAGGAATAGAAAAACAAATTACTTTTAAGAATCACGATGAATAGAATATAAACATCATTGTTATTCGGAACAACACCGTAAATCTTCCCCCCCCCCCCCACCCCCCAAAAAAAAAAATTAAATAAAACAAATTCTTTTACTATGTCACACAAGAGCCTAATGACTTCTTCTCCTCTGAATCCCAAATCTTCAGGAAACTCAACATATCCCTGCCTCGTCCACCTCACCAAAACACAACACGTGATGTTTCGCATCGCTCTCGTTTCTCTGGGAAACATTAACTTTACTTTCCCTGAATCTTCCCACTGCTCGCTGATTTTATTTCACCTGTAGGCGATGTATTCCTTGGGAAATTGGATTAACGTGGGGGAGAGCGAAGGTTTCACTATAAAGAACTTTTCTACTCTCTTATTCGGGATATTTAAGGTTTTTTTTTTTTTTTTTTTTTTTTTTTTTTTTTTTTTTTTTTTTTTTTTTTTTTTTTGCACGTTTTACAGCCGGCTGTATATCATAGGATATTGATTTTATAGATGTTGAAGAATTTTTTCAAAAAAGAAATTGCCACATTTATACCAGAGTAATACACAATAAAAAATGAATAAATAGAACGTTAACATACGATTTCCTTTTGTATGTATTTTGCAGTTTCAATGGCAATAATTCCGCTTTTTCAAGATAATTTATGTGATATATCCTTTGAAGATTTTATACCTTTCAAAACAATATAATTTGCACAACGTTCTTTGGGGAAATATCAGTGGAATGATTTGCAAGTGGATTTGGTTATTCTAAATTCATAAATCTAATTATTATACTTAACAATATATGCAAAATTATGTTATTTTCATTATAGTACCTGTCTTACTCCAAATAATTATGTATTCATCTTAGGTAAAAAATTCAATGATAAATTGATGACTGTAATGATTCCAGCTGCGTGAAGCCTGTTGGCTTTATTGCCCCATTTTTGTAGAGAAATGCAATTTTTGGAAGAACAAAATTGATATCTAACTTTCATTTCAAAATGCTGGAACCTTAAACTTTCAAAATGTGAAACGGAAAATAAGTCGACACAACACTAACAATTTAAAATAGAATTTCTCTTCACCAAATACTAATATATTTCCAATAGTACGCGGTCAATTTGTAACGTAGAAGGAGAAAAAATGTTGATTATTCAATGAATGTTGAATATTAGAAAGCAGTTTGGACCTTTGATATGCAGAACAGAGAAAAAGAGAATCTGAAAACACGTAGCGAAATGATTGGCTGTGGAAATGCAACATCATCACTTCTTAACATCTTTGGTCTGAGAAAAATAAGTAATGGAAGTTTCAGAATATGTAAAACTCCTTATGATTTCCATATTATGATCGAGAGAGAGAGAGAGAGAGAGAGAGAGAGAGAGAGAGAGAGAGAGAGAGAGAGAGTGAGAGAGACCTGTAAAAGAGAATATAAGTTCGTTCTAAATTGTTCTCCCAGATGTATTAAGAGAGAGAGAGAGAGAGAGAGAGAGAGAGAGAGAGAGAGAGAGAGAGAGAGAGAGAGAGAGAGAGAGAGAAAGGAAATTCCAATATGCTACTCCCAAATGAGTAATAACTTTATAATTTATTTCAGGAATAAAAAGAAGTAAATGGTATTATAATTAGAAGTAGCAGAACTGACTGTTAGGTAATAACAGAGTGGCGAGGTGAATGCAAGTGAAGTTTATTTAACATATAACAAGCTTATATACAAACAGTTCAGGGCAACAATGTCACAAAAATTCAAACACTGAGTACATGCGATGGCAAGTTTAAACAGGGTTTTCTATTATCAGTGTGGGGGAGAGCGAGAGAAAAAAATAAGCAATGGCATTACAGTGTATGGGCTTGTATGGTACACGTTCGGTACATGACCGAGGTTCTGATAACGCTTTATATTTTGTCTGCTAGTTAAATCTTTTAAAGCTTTATTTTCAACTGAGTTTGAATAGCCATCTGACGAACAAGATAATACATATTCTAAAATAATGACATTTAAATTTGCGGATAGAATATCCAACATTAATGGTTGTTGGTTAATGATGGATGGTTAAATAAAGGAACATTGACAAAAGAGAGAGAGAGAGAGAGAGAGAGAGAGAGAGAGAGAGAGAGAGAGAGAGAGAGAGAGAGAGAGAGAGTAACTATCGTCGATAGTTCAGAAGTAATTTAATATGTAGACAGGAAAATATTGGATGTGAAAACAGTAAATTTTTTTGCCATAAGATTGCAACTTATCTTTTGTATATCAATATTCCATTGCTACCGTACACCAGTAACTGGTAAGCGATATATCTTTCAAAGTATAACTAGGAAAATTAACATATCCAAATGGTGGCTGGAAAACTTTTTATTGTTAAATCCCCATTAAAGAACAACACAAACATATATTCCTGATAAGCTTGTTCTTAAGGTATCATTGCTCAATTGCTCTGCTTTTGCCCCCAATTAAAAGCCAGCCTCCCACCCCTTCATCAAGATATAGGAAGAGGATTAAGGGAAACAAGATTTATATAAGTTTTTGTTATCTCTCTAAAATCTAATAATTTTTTTCATTGGAGTTACAATCTTAGTGAAAAAACTTATCATAGTATAGCCATTTCCTCAATCTTGTAAGAAATTTGAAATTATTTACATAATTATCAGAAAATGAGACAAACTAAAAAAATTAGGCATGAAATGTTTAATGCTTAAAAAAAAAAAAAAAAAAAAATAATAATAATAATGTTGTTAATATGGGGCTGACCTTTTTGGTAGCTTTTTATTATGTAAAGAGTTTTCTAATGACATAGATAACAAAAAGGATATTATGAATAAGAATTTTTAAAATAACTGAGAAAACGTAAGAATTCCAGATATCTGTTGGAAAATTGTTTCCAAGCCGACTTACAAAAGAATGCAGAGAGGCATCTCTCTCTCTCTCTCTCTCTCTCTCTCTCTCTCTCTCTCTCTCTCTCTCTCTCTTACTTGTTCCTCAATCATCTATAAATATCCGTAATATAACCATAGCTAGTTTAAAAATATAACAGTTTAATTCGTTCCATCAAAGTATCCTATTGTAACGTATTTCTTACATGCAAATAAAGAATCAGTCTTTTCCAGGTACCATATCAGTCTTGCATTGATCTTTTTTACCCATTAAACTCAAAACCGTTGTTTTTCTCCTGATTATTATTATTATTATTATTATTATTATTATTATTATTATTATTATTATTATTATTATTATTATTATTATAGAATGCCTGGGAGTATCCTCAAGCAAGAAAACTATAACCTGAATGTAAGATAATATTAAATCTCAAATGGTGAAAAAAAAGGAAAATCAGATTATATAAAATATTTTAATCTCCACAAGGTAATTAATTTGAAGAATTTCTGTCTTTCCCCTCTCCTCTGATTAATGAACACCAGCGACAAGGAAAAATCTCCCCTGTTTTGAGCCGCGTCTTCTTCTTAATTAAGCAGAGAAAGCTGAATGAATGACCTTTTTTGGCGCTTTTCCATGAATAAATTGAATAGCTACGACGAAGGTATTCAGGAATTCTCAGTTAGAATATCTAATTTGGAGCAAGATATTTTGCGTAGTGAAGATTACTCTTTTTTTTTTTTTCAGTTTAATAGAAAAGTTATTTTGGCTGGTGAAGATTATTATTTTTCATTTTTATTTCATATTAAGAAACGGTGTCCTAAAGGTAGCGTCCTTGCCTGGTGATTCCCGGACTGGGGTTCGAGTCCTGCTTAGACTCATTAGTTCCATTAGTTACTGTAACCTCACCATCCTTGTAAGCTAAGGATGGGGTTTTTGGGGGGGATCCTATAGATCTATCTGCTGAGTCATCAGCAGCCATTGTGTGGCTCTCCTTGGTCATAGCTTGGGTGAAGAAGAGCTATGGCGCTCATCATATGTAATGTGGTCAGTCTCTAAGGCATTGTCCTGCCTGATAGGGCAATGTAACTGTCCACTGACTCTGCCATTCATGAGTAGCCTTTAAACCTTTGGATAGTCAGAAAACTTATCGGTAACGTTCAAAAGTAGCTATCTATCTATCTGTCTATATATAGCACTGAGAATTACCATAATATTATTAACTGCATTTTATGCTCTGAGTATAGTTTTATGGAAACCAAACCTCTAAAGACTTATTTGTAAGAATCAAGCATCGTATAATGGCTATCTCAAGGATGTTCAACCCTGGATAGGTACGATGGGTCGTTCGCGACCCCGAGCGTCAAAAAAAAACAGGTTTTTCTCACGTGACTCACCCCCGTGACTGAATTTGTGGGTGATCGACCTGCAGGAGGTGTCTCCCCTACACGCTCTAGTAGTGTCCAGATGTGCATTGCTGTAGCTGTACTCCTTCCCCGATTTCTGAGACGCGTCGGGGTCGAGCGCGACCGAGTTTACCCTTCTAAGGTAGTTTGCATAATTATCAAAGTTATTACGTATTATGAAATTGTCGTAGAATGGTGCAACTTGTATAGGTTATCAGTTGTGGAAAGTCTTGGTGGATTGTTTGGCTACCATGTGCATGATTTTTTTTTTTTAGTTAAAATGTCGTTCATCACCACGAGGACCATTTTACCGCGATGCCCCTTTTTCATTTTTTTTCATTTTTTGCCAAGTCATTTTTCCGTAAGATATTGCCAAATAGTGTCGTAAAACTTTTGCTTGTTTAGTGTTGGAAAGTGTGTCTAGATGATCTGGCTACACATGCATGACTTTGTTTTTGTCAGATACGACGTAGTTATTGGTATATTGGGTATTTAACTGCGGTTACCAATTTCTGTTTTTTTTTTCAATATTTGTAAAAATTACTACGTAGTAAGGAATTGCCGTATATTATTCATTTTTTTTTCATGTTTATGTGTTAGAAAGTGTGCCTTGATGGTTGGGCTAACACGTGCATGTCTTTTTTTTTTATCTGAGATGCCGTATATTAGAATGTCGGGCATTTTACCGCGAGTACCCCTTTTTCATTTTTTTTCATTTTTTTGCCAAGTCATTTTTCCGTAAGATATTGCGAAATAGTGTCGTAAAACTTTTGCTTTTTTAGTGTTGGAAAGTGTGTCTAGATGATCTGGCTACCCATGCGTGATTTTGTTTTTGTCAGATACGACGTAGTTATTGGTATATTGGGTATTTAACTGCGGTTGCCAATTTCTGTTTTTTTTCAATATTAGTAAAAATTTACTACGTAGTAAGGAATTGCCGTATATCATTGATTTTTTTTTCATGTTTATGTGTTAGAAAGTGTGCCTTGATGGTTGGGCTAACACGTGCATGTCTTTTTTTTTTATCTGAGATGCCGTATATTAGAATGTTGGGCATTTTTCCGCGAGTGCCCCTTTTTATTTGTTTTGCATTTTTTTGCTTAGTCATGTTACCGTAAGGAATTGGCAAGTAGTGTCGCAAAACTTATATTTTTATAGTGTTGGAAAGTGTTTCTAGATGATCTGGCTACCCATGCTTATTTTTTTTTTAGCCAGATATGGCGTATATATAAGTATGTGTTCGATTTTCCTGTGATTGCCATTTTTTCGTTTTTTCCCATTTCTTTCAAAATTACTACGTACTAAGGAACTATCACAGAGTAATGATTCATTTATATGTTTATTTGTCGGAAAATGTGCCTTGATGGTTTGCCTAGCACGTGGCTGAAATTTTTTTTTTCTGAAATGCCGTATATTAGAATGGCCATTTTTCCACGAGTGCCCCTTTTTATTTGTTTTGCATTTTTTTGCTTAGTCATGTTACCGTAAGGAATTGGCAAGTAGTGTCGCAAAACTTATAATTTTATAGTGTTGGAAAGTGTTTCTAGATGATCTGGCTACCCATGCCTATCTTTTTTTTTTTTTTTAGCCAGATATGGCGTATATATAGGTATGTGTTCGATTTTCCTGTGATTGCCATTTTTTCGTTTTTTCCCATTTCTTTCAAAATTACTACGTACTAAGGAACTATCACAGAGTAATGATTCATTTAGATGTTTATTTGTCGGAAAATGTGCCTTGATGGTTTGCCTAGCACGTGGCTGAATTTTTATTTTCTGAAATGCCGTATATTAGAATGTTAGCCATTTTTCCGCGAGTGCCCCTTTTTATTTGTTTTGCATTTTTTCGCTTAGTCATGTTACCGTAAGGAATTGGCAAGTAGTGTCGCAAAACTTATATTTTTATAGTGTTGGAAAGTGTTTCTAGATGATCTGGCTACCCATGCCTATCTTTTTTTTAGCCAGATATGGCGTATATATAGGTATGTGTTCGATTTTCCGGTGATTGCCATTTTTTCGTTTTTTCCCAATTCTTTCAAAATTACTACGTACTAAGGAACTATCACAGAGTAATGATTCCTCTAGATGTTTATTTGTCGGAAAATTTTGTTTACTTTTTTTTTGATTGAATATCATCAAATTTTTTTAGCTAAAATATTATATTGTTTTACATTTTTTTTTTCGATTTTATTTCCCTTCAAAAAATTTTTTTGGGGTCAGAATTTCAATTTTATAGTCGTAAAATAATCGACAATTATCCAGCAACCCACCATACAATTTTTATGCATATCCAATAATAATTAGATTAGTAAATAACACCTTGAAATTGACATACCCTTCCTACATTTCAAGTGGCAGATTAGGGAGTCTGAGTCAGTGTGGTTGGCGGCCATTTTGTGGACATATCCGAAGCGTAAGCTGCCCTATCTATATATATTCTTGTTCCCTATAGAATTTGTGATATTTTGGTATATTTTTACCTGCATAAATATCATATTATATATTAAATATATGTATTTTTTTACGAAATTTCTAAGTACTCAAAAAATTACCTTTAGATATGGCCCCTGATATAAATGTAATTTACAAAATAATGAAGATTTTTTTACATATTTCTATTTTAGGATAACATATGTTTATTCCCTAAAAAAATTAGCCATTTCCTATTTCATTTGGGTACCCAAAAAAATTCATGAAATTTGGACAAATTTTTTTGGCCAAAAAAAGTTACTCTTTTTTTCTCATTTCAGATCTTCACCTCCATGGGTCTGACTTCATCCAAAATACATCAAGATGTGTCCTAAACATTCAAGAATCAATTCCTAAAAGGATTTGTGTATATATGTATAAACTTTTTTTTTATGAATTTTTATGTCAGGTCTTTTTTTTTTCTACTTAATTTTTTAAAATATTTATAATAAATAGTTTTTCTGCAGATGAGTAGTATTTATTTTTACAGTTGTTTTAAGCATTCATTGAAGTTTTTTTGGGCAAAGGAAAAAAGGAGGTTACTGCAAAAACTGATTTTTCAAGAATTTTTTTTTGCGTCGGGGTCGTTCGCGTCCGAGTATACCCTTAAAGGGGTGTCCGAGGAGCGTACCTATCCAGGGTTAAACATAACATTGCTGTCGATTGCCTTAAATCAGATAAAAAATATGATAGAGCTCTTTCAAAGATTAATGTAGTTTTATTGCGAAACTTCCACCCTTCATCTGTAAATTGTTATATGTGTAGACATTAACAGAACACTTAAAATATTTATAAAGACGCCTGTAGAGAGAGAGAGAGAGAGAGAGAGAGAGAGAGAGAGAGAGAGAGAGAGATCATCGAGAAGTTATCACCGAAACACGTTCCTGACTTCTTAGTAGTAGACTGAATTGTAATGTTTCTATTTTCTTAAAAAAATCTGATTATTCCAAAATACTTCGCATATAGCAAAGACTCACTTAAGGATAGAAACCTTACGCAACAATTTGAAGAAAACCTGACCCCTATCACCATGTCACTAGGATTCCCGTACACATACACATGCATAAAACTGGTTTATATATATATATATATATATATATATATATATATATATATATATATATATATACACTCATAATCACATACATACATACATATATATATATATATATATATATATATATTTATATATACATACATATATATATATATATATATATATATATATATATATATATATATATATATATATATGTGTGTGTATATATATATATATATATATATATATATATATATACATTATACATACATATATATATATATATATATATATATATATATATATATATATATATATATATATATATATATATATATATATTTATATACACTCACATAATCACACACACAAACACACACACAAACACACACACACACACACATATATATATATATATATATATATATATATATATATATATATATATATATATATATATATTATATATATATAATATATATATATATATATATATATATATATATATATATATATATATATATATATGTGTGTGTGTGTATATGTTTGTGTGTGTGATTATGTGTGTGTGCGCTTGCGTATGTATCCATTTCAAAAGTAATGCAACAAATATGACACCAACCAAAGGTGATATGAAATATTAATTAGCAACCTATTTTATGCTCTATTTCCTGATTAGGCAATTGTATATCAATGCAAATAGCAATTCCATACTTAGTTTGATGACAACCGTAATTGGAAATTATAATGAAAGAAATTACTAACCAGAAGTAGAGTTTGAAAAATAATCCTTTTGTACAGTTAAATATACAACACTAGTGATAATAAAGATTTTATTTCGGTGCAGAGGTCACTAGTCACATCTGAATTATAATAAATGTGTCATTTGCATTTGTTTAACTGGGATATAGGTCAATTAAGGCTGAATATTTACTGGTCTAAACGGTGGAAATATACTCAATTACTATAGTGTATATTTGCCTCATTTTCATATTGAATAGACATACTGTAGATTGAATCTGGGTTATGTGTTATTATGTTTAACATCATAAAAAACACATACACTTATATCTGTTTCTCTTTATGTATGATATTCAGTTACAAAATGATTTAGCCGCAGTTTTATAAATTTGCTTCTCTATGGAATTTACTTCATAATTTTAATAAACTAGATATATCTTCATGAAAAATAATCTGTCTTCATTTTGCAAAAGATAGCACTTAACAAAAATGTTATTAATTAATAGCTTATCGTTAAAAAATAGAGATGCTTGCATATTAGATGCGCATTCAAGCTATAAATTGAAATACAAATTTAATGAGTGAATACGTTATTTTCTTAGCATCAGGTAAAAAGCAGAAGCGCTTAAAGGTCACGTTTTAATTAAACCTAAATATCTATCAAGACTCTAAGCAACCAAACCTGGGGGTCCCCCCAAAAAACTTTAAAACCTTTACATATGAGAAGTTATGCTAGCATATTGGAAACGTTCCTGCCTGGCGTTCTGCCTTATTCACGTACGGGACCTGCTCAAGCTCCATAGTTTTTTTTAGGGTCTACGAACTAACCATCTGGTTGAGCAAAGAATGGGGGATTTAGGGAGCCCATAGGTCTACCAGCTGAGTCAATAGCAATCATTGCCTAGCCCTCCCTTGTCCTAGCTTAGTTTGAGAGGGAAGAGGGTTCTTGGAACTGTTCATATGCAAATGGTCAGTCTATGGGGCATTGTCACTGTCCCTTGTCTCTGATATTCATAAGCGTTCATTAATTAAGACTTTAAAAGCTATCCACTTTATAACTGATTTTAAATATTGTTGGGCTCTGGGAAACTAATGTGAGATCTTACCATCTCAATTCTCTTATTATAAAGTGTAATTTTTGGTTTATTTTTATAAGAATCTACTGTCTGTAATACAATAATCAAGTATCTGGATTTGCATATGCATATACACACATATACACAAACGTATGTATATATATATATATATATATATATATATATATATATATATATATATATATATATATATAAATTTTATATATATATATATATATATATATATATATATATATATATGTATATATATACATATATATATATATATATATATATATATATATATATATATATATATATATATATATATAAATATATATATATATATATATATATATATATATATATATATATATATAGATATATATATATATATATATATATATATATATATATATATATATATGTATATATATATATATATATATATATATATATATATATATGTATATATATATATATATATATATATATATATATATATATATACATAATATATATATATATATATATGAGTGGGAAAAGATGTAGACAAAGAAGAGGTTATCTCTCTGAAATCTAATAATTGTTTTTCAATATAGTCACAATCTTAGTGAAAAACTTATCATAATATAGCCATTTCCTCAACCTTATAAGAAATTTGTAACTATTTTCATAATTATCAGGCAATATTACAAACTGAAACAATTAGGCAACAAATGGTTAGTGCTTGCCAAAAAAAAAAAAAAAAATATCAATGTTGTTCAAATGGGGCGAACCTTTTTAGTAGCTGTTAAAGACAGAAAAAGAGAAAAAAGATATGAATTAGAACTTTCAATATAACTGAGAAAACGTAAGAATTCCAGATATCTGTTGAGAAATTGTTTCCAAGCCGACTTACAAAAGAATGCAGAGAAGCCTCTCTCTCTCTCTCTCTCTCTCTCTCTCTCTCTCTCTCTCTCTCTCTCTCTCTCTGTTAATTGTATTCGTTTTATGAAAGTATCATTATTGTAACATGTATTTCATACATACATATAAACAATCAGGTTTTTAACGATTAAACTTAAAATTGTTGTTTTCTCCTAATTATTATTATTATTATTATTATTATTATTATTATTATTATTATTATTATTATTATTATTATTATTATTATTATTATATAAGCTGCAACACAAGTATGAAAAGAATGATGCTATAAGTCCAAGGGTTCAAGCAGAGGAAATATTCCCAGTAAGGAAAAAATAGGGAAACATAAAAGAGTGTGCCTAAGTGTATCCTTAAGCAAGAGAACTATAACCTATATATAGAATAGTATTAAAAGAAAAAAACAAATTTGAATTATACCAAATATATGCCTCTCCACAAGGTACTAATTTGAAGAAGTTCTGTCTTTCACCTCTCCTCTGATTAATGAACACCAGCGACAAGGAAAAATCTCCCCTGTTTTGAGCCGCGTCTTCTTCTTAATTAAGCAAAGAAAGCCGAATGAATGACCTTCCTTGGCGCTTTTCCATGAATAAATTGAATAGCTACGACGAAGGTATTCAGGAATTTTCAGTTAGAATATCTAATTTAGAGGAAGTTATTTTGCGTGGTGAAGATTCCTCTTTTCTTTATTTCAGTTCAATAGAAAAGTTTTGTCTGGTGGAGATTTTTATTTTTCGTTATTTCAGTTAAATAAAAAAGTTTGCATAAACACACACACATATATAGTATATATATATATATATATATATATATATATATATATATATATATATATATATATATATATATATATATATATATATATATATTATATATATATATATATATATATTTTAATAAGCCACATATTTTTGCTACATTTATGTGTGGAATCTCTTAACGACCTCGGGATTAGAGCCCCAAGCTAAATCACACAAATACAAGAGCTTAAGTCCGGCCAGGAATCGAACCCTGGTCCGGCCGGGCACAAGCTCTTGTCTTTGTGTGATTTAATGAGTGAATACGTTATTTTTTTAGAATCAGGTAAAAAGCAGAAGCGCTTAAAGGTCACATTTAAATTAAACCTAAATATTTATTAAGACTTTAAGCAACCAAACCTGAGTTTCCTAAAAAACTTTAAAACGTTTACATGTGAGAAGTTTTGGTAGCATAATGGAAACGTTCCTGCCTCACGTTCCTTCCTGACGTTCTGCCTGATTCACGTTCGGGACCCGCTCAAGCTCCATAGTTTTTTTTTTTAGTGTCTACGAACTAACCATCTGGTCGAGCAAAGAATGGGGGATTTGGGGAGCCCATAGGTCTACCAGGTGGGTCAATAGCAACCATTGTCTGGTCCTCCCTTGTCTTAGCTTGGGTGGACAGGGGAGAGGGTGCTTGGAACTGTTCATATGCAAATGGTCAGTCTATGGGGCATTGTCCTGCCAGGGTATTGTCACT
>NC_090726.1:26377489-26379989 GCF_036898095.1 Palaemon carinicauda | reverse complement strand
GAGAGTGAGAAGGGGTGAGAGCGAGAAGGGGTGAAAGAGGGAGAGAATAGTGAGTCACGGAAGATTGGGAGCCAAGATGTTCATTCCATACCATTAATGTTACTTCCTTTCTAACTAAGCTAATATTATCTATACTCAATTTTATTTTAATGAGGCGCACTTGCATCGACTCGCAGCAGTGCCCTTTTAGCTCGGTGTAAATCTGCCCCACTAAAAAAATTGACTATAGTTACCGATAATCTGTTGTGCTACGTCTTTATAGTGCGATTTGTGAAACGACAGGGGAAAAAAAAAGAATAAAGCCACGCTATTTTTAAGGAGTAAGACACCAAGGATTTCAAAAGATAAAACAGAACTATATTTGAATAAGAACTAATTTTGGGCCAGAGTTCGTAAACAAATACACAAAAGCTATTTAGAATATAGTACCAATGGGGCAAGGGGTGGGTGCGATTTAAAAAACTTAATTTCAAGATTATAAGCAATGTTTTTCTCCCTTTTTAGCTTAGCATATTCAGTTCGTATTGTATCGTTTCTTTTTTACGATACATGTGTTAATTTTTCTAGTTTTATCATCCTGGTTTTTGTACAGCTTACTTGAAGATGTAAATGAAATGTTGCAGCTGGATAATTTATATAGAGAGCTAGAGATAGAACCAGGTGGAGGCAATTGACAGCCCACGTCGAGGACATTGCACCTAGATAGATTACCCTGGTTATTTCTGATCGCCTTGCTACCAATAGTGATTTGAAAAATATTGGTTTCTCTGGAATTTACCTTTCTTTGGTTTGATATTGGTTGATTTTAGCCTACTGATTTCTCTGATATACATTATATGTCCAGAGGGAGACCAGAATCAACGTAAAGTTAATTTCACGTTGGCTATAGGGTGGAACCAATATTTAAAAAAAAAAAAAATTGAGAAACAGGCAGTCTCCATTCTAATATCGTTAAAAGAATTAAATTTTGAGATTTTTTTTTTCTTTAATTTTTGGAGTCCTGTTACTTCTAAGAAAGTTATTTTAAGCACTCCAGATTGGTAGTACTTAGAAAATTGTTGACATGTTTGTACTTCGGAATCTGACTTTTAACCTAAAGACCTAAACTGATGGAGAAAAACATAACGCTTATTGAACTTCATAATCATAATCTTGATATAAGTATTTGACACCATTTTTTAATTGACTCAGTGTGCATGATGTTTAGAATATTTAGTAATCCTTTTAGGCCGGGTGCCAGGACCACCCCAGGACATTTTCTGCTAACTTTTTAACTCACATTTCCTGATAACCCTTTTTAACTCACATTTACTGATAACACATGTCTTGGGCTATGTCAAGAACATAGTGACCACTCTCAGCTCTGGGCCGTTCTCACATAGGGGACCAAAACTCCCTGTTTCACGATACGCTCAACTCTGCCTCACATAAATGTACATTAAGCCTTTATATGGGCGGTCAAACATATTCAGACTTTCAAGAAATTTTGCAGGGACTATTGCAATACATCAAGAATTATAGGTAAAAAGCAAACATTTTAATAGCATAATATGTATTTCTAAAGTAATACAAAATGAACACAAACAAACCGAAAACAATCTTGATTTTAACATATATCTCTTTGCAAACGATGTCCTTTCAGGAAAAAATAACTAATCTGTAATTACATATTGCATTATAAATACGTCCTTGTTACATATACTTTTTCTTTAGCCGAAGTTTACGTTATATCGAAATAGATACCAAAACTTCTATCCGTTTCAAACTGATTAATCCAAATAAGCAAATGATGATTTTTTTCTCCTGAAAAATTCCAAACTTATTGTAAAAGATAAAGTGCTTTTTTTAATTTTTAGAAAATGTAAAGATATTTTCTCAAATGTACTTCGAAGTTGAGATTAATTATTTTTCTTAATTAATTGTTCATTTGTTTATTTACTTGTTTATCTATAAAGTTGCCGACGAGAGTGTTTTTTAATTGGTCGCCGCACATTGTTAATCATAAGAACAAATACTTGAATGTAAGTGAACAAGTCGTCAAAAAGAGATGTTAAATAATGATATTTGGTAAATATTTTTTATTTCGTAAAGGTGACAAGGTAATATACATAGCTTGCAGAAGTTCCACTCAGATGCGTATAAAAACGTTGAGGAAAAGGAAATTTAACTAAATGATGAAGATTTAAAATGCAAAATAAGAGGACTAGATCTTTTCGCGAGGGAGACTTAATATCATGAGTGCCGACCCAAGCAGTTTTTAGTTAGACAGTGTTACACCATCACAGAAACTGAGGAAACATCAAACAAGAAAAGATGTAAAAAGAAAACATTTTCGCATCTACTATTTTATAAAAAGAGAAGTTATTCACAAAGATCGGGTTCTAAGACTTTGTCATTGAGAAATGTGTATATTGAGAATCTATGCAACAATAACAATAATGAAAAAGCTTGTGAAATAACTAGTCAATCTCAGGTTGAAGATTGAACACTGTTCTAACCT
>NC_090726.1:26354989-26357489 GCF_036898095.1 Palaemon carinicauda | reverse complement strand
GCTTATGTCAGCAGTTCAACATTAAAAATCGCTGCAAGTTTAAACTTTTGAAGTTCCAACGATTCAACGCCCTGATTACGAAAATCACTATACTTTTTCTCTTTTTCTTATCATTCTATTGATAAGTTTCAACTCCAAAATAAGAAAAGAAAATTATGCTCGTGAAATTTAGTTTGCTACATCGTTATGTTCATAATATTTGTATCTTCTTTTTCGTCCTGATTTAATTTTCTTTTTGTTTAGTATTATTATTTTTTATTATTGGTGGTATACACTATAGGTATTACTATTATCATTATTATTGCTATCAGTTTTATTATTAATGGCATTAATTTTCTTAATTTAGGAGTAATTGTATATGTATTAGTAGTAACCGTATTAAATGTAAGAAATTTTATGATCTAAGAAAAATTTCTTTTTCTTATATTCAATAGGTAGACTTCCACAGCTATAAGTTTCCTACAAAAAATGTACCCTTTGCCCTTCTTAGCAAGGCCAGGAATCAATTATCTTTTTATCTACTAAAAAAGGAAAGAAAAAAAATACGAGAACTGTTTGGAAATACAATTTTGTAATGTATTGCAACTTCCAGATATTGAAGGATTAGATTTTATTTTTACATATATTTTGAAATAAGAATTTTTTAATGCACAGATGGTGACTTGAAAAACTTTTGGTTCTGATGGTAGTTATAGAATCGAATTTCGATTTGTTTCAACAATGTTTAAATATGTTCAAGATCATATACTAATTATTTGTTTCAATTATTGTTATGGTTTTACCTAGAGAACAGTTTTATCTTATTTTTTATAAGATTACATTATTTTGTTAATTCTGGTTCTGGTTCATTTAGAGTAGATTATTCATTGTCTTTTTTATTTGATTATTTTAACGATATTGGCAAAATGTTACATGGAGGTTCAGGATAAAATCCATTAATCTGTTTCGTTTTAGAATTGTTCATATCCTCGTAATCTGCACAATCTAAATTATAATTATATTCATAAATTAAGAACAGAAAGAAAACTTAAAGTAAATACACAAGTATTTGTGAAAAATTAGAGAAATATAGAAATATATCATAATATGGGAGAGCCAATATTCTTAAACTGTTTATTAATATTTCACTAATGTTATTTGGAAAGCCAAGGCATCCACTAATTATTTCCTCATCAGAGAACGCATCTTTTGACTCCGTCGTGTTGATTAATAGTATCTCTAGGATTCCCCGAGGCACCACGAGAAGGTCAATTATCTTCTAGAAAAGTAGCCAACTTTTTCAACTTATGTCTGGTGATTAATTAACTATTTATCTTTTGGGACCATTTTGATAACTTTTTTTTTTATTATTACTGATTGGTGTATATGTATAAATGAAATACTTTTCTAATTGGTTTCTATAGATATCCATTCTCATAATCACTCTGTATTTTATATCTATTGTCATATGGAAACAACCTGCAAACTCCCACACAAACACCCTACTCACCTCAACACACACAGACACAATCTCTCTCTCTCTCTCTCTCTCTCTCTCTCTCTCTCTCTCTCTCTCTCTCTCTCTCTCTCTCTCTCTCTAAGTTAGCTATATTTCACCACCACTTCTTTCGACAGTACCTAAATCGAATAAAGACGGACATGTCTAAATTGCTGAAATATCCCCAAGAAAAAAAATATATTATATCTTTGTAAAAAATTAACTGACTTCATAAGTTAAAGGGGTCGAAGAGCGTATAAGATTCTGAATGTTTTTTTGTTTTCTTATATCCAATTCTCTGGAAATATTTATCTTATATTCAATAGCAGATTTATTATTCTTGTAAACTAAAATCAGTTTCGATATTTTTTTGGACGTATAGAAAACTTTGGCTATGATCATTGGTAGCTTTCTAATAAGATATTTTATATTATAATCGATAATACTATAAATGAAGTACAAAGTCATACCATTGATAATCGATTTTAAAAATGAATTCCCATTGATAGAAAGATTAATTTTTAGCATTTATATAGCGTTTTAAGCATGGCCTTGAGAGGTTAAAAACTCAAATAACAAACATATATTTAATCAGCTTAAATGTTCTTTTTAGAATACTATTGTCCTAATCTACAAAATCAGTTTTGGAAGTAACATTTACCGGATATATATAAATACTTAATTATCTTCTCCTTAATAACCTTGCAAATTAATTCAAAGAGGTTGGAAAAACTACATAATATTATGGAAATTTACATGGTCATAGACACACACACACTCACACACACACGCACACACACTAACACACACACACACACACACACACACACATATATATATATATATATATATATATATATATATATATATATATATATGTATATGTATATATATATCTATATATGTATATATGTATATGTATATATATACTGTATATTATATATATATATATATATATATATATATATATATATTTATATATATATATATATATATATATATATATATATATACAGTATATTT
>NC_090726.1:26349989-26352489 GCF_036898095.1 Palaemon carinicauda | reverse complement strand
TCTCATATAGAACTCTTTTTACATTCATGCCCAACCCTCTATTTTTTACTACTTCCTTAACTGCCTCCAACACTTTGCAACCTTCATTCACTCTCTGACGTACATCTGTTTCCACTCAACCGTTTGCTGCAACAACACACCCCAAGTACTTAAACTGATCCACTTCCTCAAGTAACTCTCCATTCAACATGACATTCAACCTTGCACCACCTTCCCTTCTCGTAAATCTCATAACCTTACTCTAACCCACATTAACTCTCAACTTCCTTCTCTCACACACTCTTCCAAATTCTGTCAGTAATCGGCCAAGCTGAATAGAATATAAATATCATTATTAATTCCAACAATATCGTTATTATTTCACACAAGAGCCAAATAACTTCTTCTCCTCTAAATCCCAAATCTTCAGTAAAACCAACATATCCCTGCCTCGTCCACCTCACCAAAACACACGTGATGTTCCCCATCACTCTTGTTTCTTTAGGAAACATTAACTTTAGTTTCCCTGAACCTTCTCGCCGTTCGCTGATTTCATTTCACCTGTAGGCGATGTATTCTTGGGGAAATTGGATTAACATGGGGGAACAGGAAAGGTTTCAGGGTAAAGGACTTTCTTACTTTCTTATTCAGTATATTTCAGGTTTTTTTTTTTTTTTTTTTTTTTTTGACACGTTGGCAAGTGATATTGGTCTTATAGATGTTTAAGAATCTATTATAAAAAAATTCACATACATACAATAGTAATAAAGAATGAAAAATGGACAAATAGAACATTATCTTACGATTTCTATTTGCATATATTTTGGAATTTCAAATGATAATAATTCTCTTTTACCAAAAGAATGTATTTGCCATATTCCTTTAAGGATTTTATACCATCCAAAACAATTAGAAAATTTACAAGAAGTTCTTTAGGGAAGTATGAGTGGAATGAGTTATTAGTGGATTTGGTTATTCTAAATTCATAAATGAAATTATTATACTAAATAATATTGGTAAAATCATGGTATTTGCAGTATATTACCTATCCTACTCCGATAAATTATGTATTAAACTTAATTAATAATTTCAATAATCGATTGTTGACTGTAAGGATTCCAGCTTTTTAAAACCTGTTGATTTTATAGCCCGATTGGTGTAGAGAAATGCCCTTTTGGGAAGAACAAAGTTTATATCTAACTTTCATTTCGAAATGTTGGAACCTTAAACCTCCAAAATGTGAAACGGAAAATAATTCGACATAACACTAATGAAGTAATATAGAATTTCCCTTCACCAAATACGAATATATTTCCAAAAGAAGCGGTTCATTTGTGATGTAGAAGGAGAAAGAGTGCTGATTATACAATGCATGTTGAATATTAGAAAGCAGTTTGGACCTTTGATATGCAGAACTGAGAAAAAGATAATCAGAAAACTCGCAGCGAAATGATTGGCTGTGGAAATGCAAGCTCATCACTTTTTAACATCTTTGGTCTGGGAAAAAGAGGTAATGGAAGTTTCAAAATATGTAAAAGTCTTTAGAATCTGCATATCATGATCATAAGAGAGAGAGAGAGAGAGAGAGAGAGAGAGAGAGAGAGAGAGAGAGAGAGAGAGAGAGAGAGAGAGAGAGATAGTTGTAAGGGACAATATAAGGTCGTTCTAAATTGTTCTCCCAGATGTATTAAGAGAGAGAGAGAGAGAGAGAGAGAGAGAGAGAGAGAGAGAGAGAGAGAGAGAGAGAGAGAGAGAGAGAGGGCAATTTGAAATATAAGAGAAATACTTAAATTAATTAAATGCATATGTCACTTGATACGGCAAGTAAATTAAATCTCTATACTTTAATTAAAATACACTTTTCCCTTAAAACACAAAAACCTACACACACGCACGCACACATCCACACCCAAACACACACACACACACACACACACACACACACACACACATATATATATATATATATATATATATATATATATATATATATATATATATATATACATATATATATATATATATATATATATATATATATATATATGTATATATATATGTATATGTATATATATATATATATATATATATATATATATATATATATATATATATATATATATATATGTGTGTGTGTGTGTGTGTGTGTGTGTGTGAGTGTGTGTGTGTGTGTGTACGTACAAGTTAATTTCTTTGTGTATTTCTTTTAGGTATTGTGAAAGCTTCAATGTATTCTAAATTACAAACGGAAAGACTTTAAACATAATAATTTTAATAAACTCAGTTTTCAATACTGAGCTCATAGATTAATTTTTTTCATGGGTTAAGAAAAACAAAACTAAAATGTGATAATAGTACATTTCATTATTTTCTAATACAAATAAATAGAAAATGATTAAAGACGTTTTCGCACAAAAGTACCAGAGAGATATCAGTGTCTTTACACCACTCATTATCATAGTTTTAATAGAAATAGAAAAAAATACGTCTGACAATCACAATGAATAGAATATAAATATCA
>NC_090726.1:26339989-26344989 GCF_036898095.1 Palaemon carinicauda | reverse complement strand
CGATGTTTGGACAAGAAACATTTCTTATGGAATTACCTGCTTATGGCCCATGAGTTACTCCAGATATGCTAATTTGTATATATAATTACTTTTCAAAAGTATTACGTAATTTACTACTAATTGTATGATACAGAATTGTAGTATAACTTCAAAACGATACAATATACATATGTGCCTACTGATTAAAAGATTAATTTATATAGATGTGGAACAAAGTTTAAAAAATTAATAGCTTTACAAATCATGAAAAAAATCCATACTATTAAAATTTTCGTCTACCTAATAAAAGGAATTGAATGTGCAAGAAACTTGAATATTTCAATATAACCATTATTCAAATAAATTTTTTGATACCCCTCCTTTTTCTCCCACATCCCTGGTAACCGACACAAACTAAAAACCCATTCAGAGTGAATATTTCATGTCAATTTTACATTGAACTAAGTTTATTATGTTATAAAAATATTTTTGTAGGAATATCAAAGATTAAGAGTTAAATGAGGTTTCCATGCAAAAATAACGTGGATTCACTATGAATCTATAGAAGGTTTCTCCATGTGTTGAGTTCCTAACGTTCTCAGTACCATACATGAAAAAAGGTAGAGATATTATACAACTTGGTAGATACGATAGGTGTATAAAGGGACTTTGTTCAAGAAAGGGAGATAGATCTCTGAAATTTTGAGATTGAAAGATCAGTCGGGTTTAGACAATGAAGAGGGAGTAAGGATAAGTGAGCTTTTGACGAATCTAATGGGAGAGGTGTTTGTCAGAGACTGAGTATGAAATTCAAAAAGAGAAACCATATTCTATCTTTCAAGTTAAGGGGAGGATAGTCATAGATACTTGACTCATATTTTTCCATTGCAGGCTACAAGTTTGATTACCTATTTTCCATAAACAAAGAAACTATAGTAATTATCGTTATAAAAACAATATATATTGTTTATATTTATTATTAAATATTTCAATTTAGAATTTGTATGCATATGATTAAATGTTATGAAAAATTATAAACAACTGTTTAGGAACGCAGTACCCTGACTTCACCTTTAAAACATATTTTCAATTGAACCAAAAATTTAAAGATGATAAAATTACTATAAAAACTTTATTGGTCACAAAAGCATGAATTGGAAGTTTTGCATGATGGTCCCATTTCAAAAGCAACATATTTTTCTTCAACATGGATCTTGAAATAAATTAAACAAATAATACAACAAATATTATAGCTAAAAAAGCGTGACCTGGAATCAGCGTTATTTTGAATGAATGATACAAAGTACCAATTCCATGACATTTCCAGATTTAAAGGTTTTTGTGAAATATGGAAAGAGAACGCGGCCCCGATTTATGTTTGGCATCGGGTACCTCTTGATTGATGGGCAGAGCGGAGGGAAATATTATCCAGCTGCAGTTGTTCCATCCATTAATGTATAAAGAGGGATTCCAGTTTCGATGCATATGGGCTTACTCGGGAAATGTTTTAATAATTTAGTATCATGATATAGGTATATATATATATATATATATATATATATATATATATATATATATATATATATATATATATATATATATATATATATGTTTATATATATATATATATATATATATATATATATATATATATATATATATATATATATATATATATATATATACATTTATATATATATTTATATATATTTATATATATATATATATATATATATATATATATATATTTCTGTACAAGAATATATATATATTTATATATATATATATATATATATATATATATATATATATATATATATGATAAATTTTGCACATTTAGACGTGTTTTTCATATTCAAATAAGCCATATATATTTTGGATACATTAATGTCTGGATTCTCTTAACAACCTCGGGATCAGAGCCCCAGGCTTTTGTGATTTCGCCTGGGGCTCTGATCCCGAGGTTGTTAAGAGAATCCAGACATTAATGTATCCAAAATATATATGGCTTATTTGAATATATATATATATATATATATATATATATATATATATACATATATATATATATATATATATATATATATATATATATATATATATATCTTCCTACATATATGTGTATGCATACTACCACGTGCTATAAAATTGTATATATATATATATATATATATATATATATATATATATATATATATATATATATATACATATATATATATATATATATATATATATATATATATATATATATATATATATATATATATATGTAAATATACACGCACAATTCGAGTTACTATGAATATAGAACTAATTAAGACATAATATAATAATCTTTTCAGGACTTGAGAGTAGAGTTTAAGAATCAATTATTTCAAATGGTTCTCCGTCGTATTTAGACACACGAGGAAAATGATCATCACAAATACAACACTAATGAGGAAACAGGAGGGAAATAGTGAAAATGATGGCAATTATATCGTGATTAATATTTTTCCGCTCCTCTGTTAATTGATTCGAGTATGAATGGTATTGCAACTGTGCAATGAAAACAATTCGCAGTATTTTTATTTTGGATGGGGGAAATCTATGGCAAGTAGATTGCCATTTGCCGTAAAGCGACGCATTAAAAAAAAAAAAAAAAAAAAAGGGGGGATTTTGACAATGTTACTGATCTAATATTAGAATTAAGTTGAACTAAGAAAAACCACTGATATTCTAGCAGAAACTGATGTACAAAAAAGAAAGAAAGAAAGAAAGAAATAAAGAAAGAAAAAAAAGGCGAAACTTCACATGCAGAGTTAACTGTAAACTTTTTAAATTGTTTTAAATGTGATAGAGTTTTCATGTACTCTTGCGAGTTAAATTTTCATCAGAATTATCTTTTTGTACTTGAAATCTAGGGATTATCTTCATGGGGAACATACAGAAAATACAAAATATAACAAAGGAATTTGACTTAATCCTTATTTGTTTTAATAATAACTTTAAATATTAGTCAAACAGAAAAGAAAATGAAATACTGAGCAAAGATTTATTCAAAATATTCAGAATATTCACCTATTTCCATGAAATTGGCTGAATGGTACCCTTCATGTAAATGTTTTAAGGTTCGTGGTTCTCTCCCTATTAGACGTTCAAATGTTCACACAGCTTTAGCTAAAAAGTCAATTACCTTTTTGGGGTCCCCGCCCCCTACAAAATAATGGATATATATAGGTATCACTACCCTCAAGAGTTGTTAACAAACCCTTTTTATCTAAGATTGTATTTTTGGATATGAAGAATAATGTATATATAAGACCGATATTATGAACACTTGTATGTCATTGTCTGGATGACAAGGAATTAGGGGGTCAGTTTTACAAATGCTTTTAAATCATGATCATTAAATTTCAAATACTTAGGGCCAAGGTTAACATATCAATCTATTATCTGTAGCAAACGTATTTTCTTTTAGTGCTGTTACGTACAATATTTTTTATTGAATAGTTGCAATTGATTCGATATTCCGTGAGGTAGAATTGATTTTATATTACGATATGCTTTAAGGATTGATAAGAGTTATATATATATTGTGACGGGCCGAGAGAGGAGTTGTGAAATCAAAGGCAGATTGGAAACGACTGAGTTATATTGTTGTGGAACACTCTCCTTATATACAAAACCTCAAGGCAACAGGACATGACAAGTTCACAAGACAGACAAAATCACAGAGGAAAAACCAGACTTGAATTTTCATGTTCGTTTTAGTGCGAGGGAAGAGCGAAGATACAACCATAATATATACAAAAGGAATTATGTACAATTGTGTGAAACACGGTTGGTACATGGCTCCCCCCCTAAAAATGACATACTGTACATGTTAAATAGGGCGCCCTGATCTAGAGAGGCGAACTGTAGGCGGGTCATCTGGCAGAAGATAAGCAGGTTTTAGACGATCAATGGAGACCCAGTCTTCTTTGCCCCGAATGTTTAGGAGGAATGCTTTCGGACTGCGTCGGATCACAAGGTAAGGTCCCGTGTAAGGGGGCGTTAACGGTGGCTTGCTGGTGTCGTTGCGCAGGAAGACGTGCGTTGCAGAGTGCAAGTCCGTTGGTATGTGATACTTCGCTGGGGGCTTGTAAGTCTGGCGGCACGGAGTAAATTTTCCCACGACGTGACGTATGCGCTGGAGATCGTCGGAGGAGGTTGTAGAAGGAAAAAACTCGGCAGGGACGACCAACGGGTCGCCATACACCATTTCGGCTGCCGAGACGTCGAGGGCGTCTTTAGGAGTGGTCCTTAGTCCAAGGAGGACCCAGGGAAGCTAAGTAAACCAGTTGCAATCCTTGCAGCGGGACATCAAAGCTGCTTTGAGGGTGCGATGAAAACGTTCAACCATTCCATTGGCAGCGGGGTTGTAGGCCGTTGTGTGATGTAGGGTGATGCCCAGGAGATTCGCTAATGACGTCCATAATTGAGAGGTGAAAGTGGTTCCCCTGTCAGAAGTAATATGCTCAGGGATACCGAATCTTGAAATCCATCCAGAGAGTAAGGCAGATGTACATGAGGCGGACGTTGCAGTTTCCATGGGAATGGCTTCAGGCCAACGAGTGGAGCGGTCGATGACGGTAAACAGGTAACGATGTCCTTGTGATGTGGGTAGGGGACCTACAACGTCGACGTGAATGTGTGCGAAACGACGCTGAGGTTGAGGAAAGGTGCCCACTCCTGAATCCGTGTGTCGATGTACTTTGGAAGTTTGGCAAGAAGTACAGGCACGGACCCAATCCTTAGCATCCTTAGAAATGCCGTGCCAAATGAACTTTGCCTTCAGCAGCTGTGCAGTAGAACGGCACGAGGGATGTGAAAGGCCGTGGATGAAATCAAACACCTGTCGGCGCATGGGAGCAGGAATCCAAGGTCGCGGTCTACCAGTACTGACGTCACAGAGGAGGGTGGTGTTGGAGTTTTCGAGGGGAAAATCCTCCCAACGGAGGGACGTGCAGGATGTCCTACAAGCTTGATACTCTGGA
>NC_090726.1:26324989-26327489 GCF_036898095.1 Palaemon carinicauda | reverse complement strand
AACTCAGTTTTCAATACTGAGCTCTAAGATTAATTTTTTTCATGGGTTAAGAAAAACAAAACAAAAATGTAATAATAGTACATTTCATTATTTTCTAATACAAATTAATAGAAAACGATTAAAGACGTTTTCGCACAAAAGTACCAGAGAGATATCAGTGTCTTTACACCACTCATCATCATGGTTTTAATAGATATAGAAAAAAATACGTCTGACAATCACAATGAATAAAATATAAATATCATTGTTATTATGAACATTATCGTAAATCTTCCAAAAGAGAATTTCGTTATTATTTCACACAAGAGCAAATGACTTCTTATCCCGTATATCCCAAATCATCAGTAAACCAAATATATTCTTGCCTCGTCCGTCTCACCAAAACACAACACGTGATGTTTCCCATCGCTCTCGTTTCTTGTGGAAACAGTAGCTTTAGTTTCCCTGAACCTTCTTGTTGGTCGCAGATTTCATTTCACCGGTAGGCGAGGTATTCTGGGGAAACTGGATTAACACGGGGAACAGGAAAGGTTTCAGGGTAAAGGACTTCCTTACTTTCTTATTCAGGATTTTTTTTTTTTTTTTTTGACACCTTGGCAAGCGATATTGGTTTTATAGATGATTAAGAATTTATTATGAAAAAAAATGTCACATACATACAAGAGTGATACACAATGAAAAATGGACAAATAGGATATTAACTTACGATTTCCATTTGCATATATTTTGGAATTTCAAATAATAATAATTCTCTTTTATCAATAGATTGTATTTGCCATATTCCTTTAATGATTTTATACCATCCAAAGAAAAATTGAAAATTTATAAGAAGTTCTTTAGAAAAGTATGACTGGAATGAGTTACAAGTGGATTTGGTTATTCTAAATTCATAAATGAAATTATTACAATTAATAATATATGTAAAACCATGGTATTTGCAGTATAGTACCTATCCTACTCCAAATAATCATGTATAAATTTTAATTAATGATTTCAATAATCGATTGTTGACTGTAAGGATTCCAGCTTTGTAAAGCCGGTTGATTTAATAGCCCGATTGGTGTAGAGAAATACACTTTTGGGAAGAACAAAATTTATATCTAACTTTCATTTCGAAATGCTGGAACCTTAAACCTTCAAAATGTGAAACGGAAAATAAGTCGACACAACACTAACGAAGTAGTATAGAATTTCACTTCACCAAATACTAATATATTTCCAAAAGATGCGGTTCATTTGTAATGTAGAAGGAGAAAGAGTGTTGATTATACAATGCATGTTGAATATTAGAAAGCAGTTTGGACCTTTCATATGCAGAACTGAGAAAAAAAGAATCAGAAAACACGCAGCGAAATGATTGGCTGTGGAAATGCAAGCTCATCACTTTTTAACATCTTTGGTCTGGGAAAAATAAGTAATGGAAGTTTCAGAATATGTAAAAGTCTTTAGAATTTGCATATCATGATCATGAGAGAGAGAGAGAGAGAGAGAGAGAGAGAGGAGAGAGGAGAGAGGAGAGAGAGAGAGAGAGAGAGTTGTGAGGGACTATATAGGGTCGTTCTAAATTGTTCTCCCAGATGTATTAAGAGAGAGAGAGAGAGAGAGAGAGAGAGAGAGGAGAGAGAGAGAGAGAGAGAGAGAGAGAGAGGAGAGAGAGTGGAAAATTCAAGGTCGTTCTAATTTGTTCTTCCAGATATATATATATATATATATATATATATATATATATATATATATATATATATATATATATATATACATATATGTATACATGCATATATATATTTATATATATATATATATATATATAAATATATATATATATATATATATATATATATATATATATACATATATATATATATATATATATATATATATATAGAGAGAGAGAGAGAGAGAGAGAGAGAGAGAGAGGAGAGAGAGAGAGGAGAGAGAGAGAGAGAGAGAGAGAGAGAGAAAGAGTTGTAAGGGAAAATACAAGGTCGTTCTAAATTGTTCTCCAACATGTATTAAGAGAGAGAGAGAGAGAGAGAGAGAGAGAGGAGAGAGAGAGAGAGAGAGAGAGAGAGAGAGAGAGAGATTCTGTAATAAAAAATTAAAGGTAATTTCAATATGCTACATCCAAAATGCATAATAAATTCATAATCTACTTCAAGATTAAAAAGAGGAGACTAGTATTATAATTTGGAGTAACTGAAATGACTTATGTAATAACAGAGAGGTGAGGGGAATGCAAGTGAAGTTTATTCAACAGATAACGAGGTTTTATACAAATAGTTGAGGGCAACAATGTCCAAAATATCAAACATTGTTAAACATGCGATAGCAATATTAAACAGGATTTTCTATTATCAGTGGGAGAGAGCGAAAGAAGAAAAAAGAAGCAATGGCATTACAGTGTACGATCGTGTATGAAACACGGTCGGTATATGACTGAAGTTACGATAATGCTCTATATTTTGTTTGACGGTTAAAACCTTTAAAGATTTATTCTCAA
>NC_090726.1:26317489-26319989 GCF_036898095.1 Palaemon carinicauda | reverse complement strand
ATAGAATATTAACAGAATTCAGAAATCCTCCCCAATATATTTGTCCCTGCAAATTAAAAATAAACATTGATAGGGCGCATTGTATACAGTTTTTATGATTCACTGGAAATATCCCCTGTCCAGAGATTATAATTTTTTTGTGTTACGTAAAAATATATTCCATTTCTATTACTAAAAGACTCATCAGGCATCGACTGTTAATACTGGAATATTTTCATCGTGATCCAAACCTGTATTGTATTGGTATTCGCATATCAAAACAGGAATGGAACAGTGATGGATTTTTACATAAGAGTAATACCTGGCAAATACTTATGACAATGAAGCTAAAAATATAACTTTCTCTCCATTGACATTTATTTGTTATTAATATATATATATATATATATATATATATATATATATATATATATATATATATAGGCTATATATATATATATATATATATATATATATATATATGAATATATATATATTATATATATATATATGTATATATATATATATATATATATATATATATATATATATATATATATATACGCACACACACACACACACACACACACACACATATATATATATATATATATATATATATATATATATATATATATATATATATATATATATACACACACACACATATATATATATACATGTATATATATATACACACACACACACACATATATATATATATATATATATATATATATATATATATACATATATATATATATATATATATATATATATATATATATATATATATATATACATATATATATATATATATATATATATATATATATATATATATATATATATATATATAAATATATATATATATATATGTGTGTGTGTGTGTCTGTGTTGTGTGTGTGTGTGTGTGTTTGTGTGTGTGGGGGGGTGTGTGTGTGCGACGTTTATTGTTTTTATCAGTATATTAATTCATTTATTCAATAATTATACTAAACTGTCCTAATTACAATCTATATACGCTATGTTTAACAGTTTATTAATTATTTACCGAGTACATTTAGAAATACATGATCATCTCTTCTTGAAAAAAAAATATGTGAAAATATATAATTAGAAATTCTAGACAGTTATATTTATAATAACTTTATTAGCTTTATTATACAAAATATTATGCAAAATTAAAGGGACCATCCGCTATGGTGTTTGACATAATAACTTGAAAAAATCGAAAATCGTTTTATTTTTTCTATGTATGCATAACCATTTCGTACATGCTCTCCAAAAGTTTCAGCTAATTAAATTTTTACAAATAATTAAGATAAAACAACCTTAAATGAGGACGTCTTCCTTACTGCGTTGTGTGCATGACTGAATTTGACAGAATCGTCTTTGCTCATTTATTTTTGCATACATATAGCGGTTTTTTGTTTCCCTTATATTTAGAAATATCCTACGTTTGAGAGGGATAGAAGGCATAGGTAGAGGGCACGTGAACGCAAACTACGAACTACGAGAAGGCCAGCCAGAGTTTCCAAAGATATATAGGTTATACATGTATGTTTGTTTATTGTAGTTCGTATTTACATTGTATTTTCACAACGTCCTCGTGAACTTTATAGCAAGGCCAATGTTACCTAAGGTCAAAGAAAGATCAATACGTAATCAGAGAGCAACAATAACGAAACCAAGAAAGAGTAAAAAGCTGGAACATTCTAACTAAAACTCTGGCAAGAGTGATTCTGAGGCCGCTGACAAATCATGACACCCTCATACTCAGGGTATTAGTAAACTTAGGGTTTAAATACCTCGTTTAGGGATAGAACTTAGATTTTCCTTTTTCTCTTTTTTCATGATTATTTTTCATCTAGACGAAACTTATTAAAAAAATCATCCAAAAAAAAAAATAAAGGAAAATCGAAAATATGTTACACAGAATTATTCGGTTTATGAAGATTTGATGGTATGATTTTCAATATAAATGGTGTCATATTAGTGTAGCAAAATGCACCTATTTCTTTTTTAAACCATAATTTTCGCTTATAAATAAAAAAATTTCATCAAATGGCTTGAAATTTCTACATGATGAAGGTATTATATAATTCGAAAACATAGAAATGGTGTATTTTGGATAATAAAACAAATAAAACCGTCCCTGAGGTTTGATATTTATGTTAAATAAAACAATTTGGTGATATTTTTGTGATATTTATACCTATTTTTGTCATATTTCATAAAAATGAATAGGAACTTACGAATAAATCCTGTTCTATATGTCTTGATAGAAGAATATCTTATAGCCACAAACAATTGTAATAAGATTAATCCCATTACACAAACGTATCTGTATCCGTAATATTTCAAACTCTCCCTGAAATACATAATGATTTCAAGAACTCAACTAAGTCAAGAACCCAGCTAAGAAAATATTAAAAACTGTAAAATGAAAATCCTTTTACAATTATATTTGTTTTTTCTCTCTTATTTCATATTTTCATCCATCGTCCTTCAGTTTTTA
>NC_090726.1:26270663-26306989 GCF_036898095.1 Palaemon carinicauda | reverse complement strand
GTATATCTGACGTGTTTACATTCTATTACGACAGTACCATTATACATTCTGCATTCGCTAAAGCGAATTGCTTTGAACCCATGTTTGTTTCCATGGAAAATGGATGTGAAGAAGACACAGCAAAAGGGAACAAAACAATTCTATCGTAAAAACTATAATTGTAAATTAACAATTTAAATATGCGGGAGAGGCAACTTCTGATAAGGATTGCTGATGATTCATTATCATAATAAGGGTTGATTCTGACATGAAATGTCAATATATCATTATCATTGTAAGAAAAAAAAAATCTTTGTTTTTATAAAGTTGAACTTATCAATTTTCATATGGCTGATGTATGTCTTTTTAAGTTCTCTGCAGCCTTTATTAATATCATCATAACTCCATCTTTTAATATGCATAGCTCCAGGAATATTCTCATTTCAAAGAAAGCTAATCACGGCATATCTAATATTTCTGGTGCTCTTGTACGATTTCAGAATGTATAGAACAAGATCTCAGCTCATATAATTTATGCTTAGGTACTATCTAATTTTGTTATATGAAATTTATGTCTTTGAAAATTTAAGATTATAAGCATTTCAATAATACCTATTCAATAATTGATCTCAATTTGCTTTCGATAAATATTTGTTATTGGATACCATATGTATTTTCTTGTAAATATTTTCTTCAATAGAAAATAGCCAGCTGTTTGGGCAAAAGCAGTAACATTTTGTTAATAAATCCAAAAGCCATGAAAAGTAACCTTTTTTATGGAAGTAGAAGCAGAAACTTTTGTTTTCATCTCCATAAATTCATGAACTTATGTTTTTGATAGGTAACAATTTTGATTATCCATTCTCATGAGACCATTTTTCGTTTATGGTTTACATATCTAAAATACACACACATACACACACACAAACATATATATATATATATATATATATATATATATATATATATATATATATATATATGCGTGTGTGTGTGTTTGTGTGCGTACGTATATATATATATATATATATATATATGGATAAATATCAACACAACATCGTGTTCAAATAGAAATAAATTTCTACCTCATACTTGGGATCGAACCTGGCCTTTCATTAGAAGGGGCTAGCGTTCGATCCCAAGTATGAGGTAGAAATTTATATATATGTATATATATATATATATATATATATATATACATATGTATATATATATATATATATATATATATATATATATATATATATATATATATATATAGAAAACTAATTCAGTGCAGAAACAAGAATATTCTTCCCCGTTAGTACATTGCTTATCATATCTTAAACTTGAACAATATATTGCTAAACACGGTATATCGGTAAAGAATATTCACCCTCGCCATGCTTTATTCTTGAATAATAGTTTGCATTTATGACCTCATAAAAGTTTCTTCATTTTTCAAAGTTTTTTCTTGAGCCCCGTTGGTGATATCCATCTATAAAAACTGAAGGACGATGAATGAAAATATGAAATAAGATAGAAAAATAACAAATATAATCGTAAAAGGATTTCCATATTACAGTTTTTAATCATTTTCTAGATGGGTTCTTGACTTGGTTGAGTTCTTGAAATCATTTTGTATTTTCAGGGAGAGTTTGAAATATTACAGATACATATACATTTGTCTAATGGGATTAATCTTATTATAATTCTTCTATCAAGAAATATAGAACAGGATTTATTCATAAGTTCCTATTCATATTTATTAAATATGACAAAAATAGGTATTAATTTAATATCACAAAAATATCACCAAATTTTTTTATTCAACCTAAATATCAAACCTCAGGGACCGTCCGCATTTGTTTTATTATCAAAAATACACCATTTCTCTATGTTTTCGAATTATATAATACCTTCCTCATATAAAAATTTAAAGTCATTTGATGACAAATCTTTTATTTATTAGCAAAAATTATGGTTTAAAAAAGAAATAGGTGCATTTTTCTACACTAATATGACACCATTTATATTGAAAATCAAACCATCAAATCTTTATAAAACGAATAATTTTGTGTAACATATTTTCGATTTTCCTTTTTCTTTTCTTTTTATTTTTGATGATTTTTTTTTAATAAGTTTCGTCTAGATGAAAGATAGTCATGAAAAAAAGAGAAAAAGGAAAATCTAAGTTCTATCCATAAACGAGGTATTTAAACCCTAAGTTTACTAATACACTGAGTATCAAGGTGTCATGATTTGCCAGCGGCCTCAGAATCACTCTTGCCAGAGTTTTAGTTAGAATGTTCCAGCTTTGTACTCTTGGTTTCGTTTTTGTTGCTCTCTGATTACTTATTGATCTTTCTTTGACCTTAGGTAACATTGGCCTTGCTATAAAGTTCACGAGGACGTTGTGAAGATACAATGTAAATATGAACTACAATAAACAAACATACATGTATAACCTATATATCTTTGGAAACTCTGGCTGGCCTTCTCGTAGATCGTAGTTTGCATTCACCTACCCTCTACCGATGCCTTCTATCCCACTCAAACGTAGGAAATTTCTAAATATAAGTGAAACAAAAAATCGTTATACGTATGCAAAAATAAACGCGCAAAGACGATTCTGTCAAATTAAGTCATGCACACAACGCAGTAAGGAAGATGTCCTCATTTAAGACCGTTTTATCTTAATCATTTATAAAAAAAATACATTTAGCTGAAACTTTTGGAGAGCATGTACGACATGTTTATGCATATATAGAAACAATAAAATTATTTTCGATTTTTTCAAGTTATTAGGTCAAACACCATAGCGGATGGTCCCCTTAATTTTGCATAAAGTTTTGTATAATAAAGCTCATAAAGTTATCATAAATATAACTGTCTATAATTTCTAATTATATATTTCCACATATATTTTTCAAAAAGAGATGACCATTTATTTTGAAATGACCTCGGTAAATAATTAATAAATTGATAAACATAGCATATATAGATTATAATTAGGGCAGTTTAGAAAAATTATTGAATAAATAAATTATTATACTGATAAAAATAATAAACATCGCACGCAAACAAACACACACACACATATATATATAAATATATATATATAGATATATACACGCATATATATATATATATATATATATATATTTACTGTAAATATTAATAACAAATAAATGTGAGTGGAGTGAAAGTTATATTTTTAGCTTCATTGTCATAAGTATTTTCCAGGTATTACTCTTATGTGAAAATCCATCACTGTTCCATTCCTGTTTTGATATGCGAATACCAATACAATACAGGTTTGGATCCCGATGAAAATATTCCAGTATTAACAGTCGATGCCTGATGAGTCTTTTAGTAATAGAAATGGAATATATATTTTACGTAACACAAAAAAATTATAATCTCTGGACAGGGGATATTTCCAGTGAGTCTTAAAAACTGTATACAATTCGCCCTATCAATGTTTATTTTTAATTTGCAGGGACAAATATATTGGGGAGGATTTCTGAATTCTGTTAATATTCTATATTCGTTCACACAATGTTTTGAAAATGGTAGAGACTATGGGTATTTTAGGCAAATATTTTCGGATCATGCAATTCAAGTGAATATGCTTAAAATACTTTCCTGAAGATTAATAATAGATATAAATAATCCACTGCTCTACTTTGACTTTCTTCGAAATGTTTGCGTTATCTTCATTTTCCTTTTCAGTTTTGGTTTAATTTTAGAGAAGTAAATAAAGTGTTCATTTCATAAGCAGAGCAAGACTGATGATGAATCAGATATCCTGCTCAAATACTTGATAAGGGAATAAAAACATCACTAGCAATAATTGTGAATTAGCACCGCACTTTCTCTTTGTAGGCGTTTAATTGAGACTTTGGAATTCAAAACCCCGTTAAAACTCTTTTTTTACATAGCTCCAAACTTGACTCGAGGAATGTAGCTTTCTATGGTAAATATATATATATATATATATATATATATATATATACATATATATATATATATATATATAACATAGACAGATTCTTTAAATTAGTCATTTCAGAATTACCTAGCGAAAAAAGATAATTTTTTTTTTAATTTAATTGATTCGGTATATTTCTCTATAATGTGATATGAATATTTAAATCCAAAATTCTACACCTATCTTACACCTCCACCCTTATCTCATGCGCACATGCCCGCAGGCAAAAACGAACACACATACAAACTTCCCGATCAATTTTGAGAAAGCATTTGATGGAGGTAATCCGGAAGATGAGAAGAGATGTCTTCCGTAAAAGATTGTGTGTGGGGGGACGGGGTTCATGTCAGTCATTTTCCTTCTTCTGAAATTAATGGAAAAACTTCAGAGGTGAAACCAGAGAAAACTTTCCACTTTCCAACGAAGAGAATTGTTTGAAAGTGAACGGAACGAGAAGTATTTTTTGGCATAATATATATATATATAACGGATTTTGAGCGAAGCGAAAAATCTATTTTTGGGTGAGATGGCCATGTCGTCCTGATGGAAGTTCCTATAGGGTAGCTTCCTAGGGTATATTACAACTACGGCGATATTCCCAGAGAATTTACCTTAAGGTACCAGAATTCTAACTCCTGGAGCGAATATCCCTCCTGAAAGGGATATCGCGACATATCAGAGGACGTATTCTTGACACGCCACATGGCAATCTGCATCCCGAACAGAGATTTCGTCTCACAGGGGGCAATTGGCAAGAAACGAATTCAGGAAAGAAAAAGGGGAGCCGCTCCCAAGGCTCCCTATCTCCCGATTCGTAAGCGTGCCTGGCGCCAATCCTGGCGCCATCTGTATTCCTTGTAGCGTACACGAGGTGCTACAGATACTGTATGTAGGGAGGGGTCCTACAGCCCTTTCTTAGAAAGGCAAGGGCGGGGTCCATCAGGACGACATGGTTATCTCACCCAAAAATAGATTTTTCGCTTCGCTCAAAATCCGTTTTTTGGGCTCAAGCCATGTCGTCCTGATGGAAGTATACCAGAGCATTACTGTATCTGTGGATTCTCAGAACGTGCCGTACTCCCCGGATGTAATTTTTCCGGTCGACTAGACCTAGAGACCTAAGATGTTACCGTTATACATCTTTTCAACTAACTATAAACCATGTTAGAGCTTCCTGCCCCCTACAGGGAAGAGTCCTACTAGACTCCGGAAAAGTCTCGAAGAGTACATATACCTATGTATGAATACCAGGCAAGCTAATATAGTGGTCTCGCCCTATATTAAGGTAAAGCATAGTTTGTAAAGAACCACTGCGTCAATATGAAATATCGACCAGTTCTCCGCACAATACTTGTATTGGACAAAGGTTTATATCCGCATAGGAGGAAACTAGTAAAACCGCCATCGTCCCCTTATGGGACGGGGTCCTCCCGTTAAGGGAAAGCATAAATCAATGCAACATAGCTTGCATAAAGGAACAATTCTATTAGAATTATCCCAGATAAGGTACATAGAATGAATGCTCAATTATACCAATAAATTGACACAGGTGAAGGAGACGCAAGGTTCTCAAGAACAAGTTCATTGACATACAATAAACAGACAGGTTAACCACAATTATATATATATATATATATATATATATATAAGAAGAGGATAACCCAAAACTTTAAGCATAAGTATGATAGTAAACAGAAATGTTTATCTGAAAGAAAACACATTAAATGCCACTTTTAAGATACCGAGGTATCAAAGCCATAAAAGTCTGTATTACAAATCAATGACATTAGCGTTAGAAACGCTCGGCACACATGTCTGCACTTATGCTAGGTTCACCTTTGGAAATGGAACAGTCTACATGGGCAACTCAGTGCCCTCACTTAGTTTGTAGTACGGTATGTAACTACACACTCACCCTGGAATTAATCGTCCCAATTAAAACCACTGTTCCTCGCAGAGTTAAACAGTAGGGTTAACGACACGACCCACTGCTACCACAGATCTCTTTAGTTCCTCTACTTGCTTCGCATAGTGGCGAAAGAACACTCTGGAAGACTTCCAGCCAGTGTATGAACGGAGATGTTCAAAATCCATACAATTAAAGAAATTTAAGTATGAGGCAACTTTCCTCGGATCGTGACCTGCGGGTGTACTGTCAGGATCCGCTCTGCAAATAAAATATGTGATTTTCGCTCTGAGTTGATTCAGAGATAAATTTGAGCCTGATGTTTCTCCCCTGAATAGTTGACCACCCTTGAAGTCTGAAGTTCTATAGAAGATAGACCTTTAGGCATTCTACTGGACATAGAGATGCATCTTCTTTCAGAGGGCAGATTCTCCAGGGACCCCACCTGTTGGTGGGTAACTCATTCTTGGCGAGAAACGTAGGATCCGGAAACAGGTTCAGTTCTCCCCCATCCACGAACTGAACACGACCTGCCTCTCTCGAGAGGGCTACAATCTCAATAACCCTGGCCCCGGACGCGAGTGCAAATAGGAAAATAACTTTCTGTGTCAAATCCTTTAACGCACATTCTTCATTGCACAACAGAGAAGCGAAATGAAGAACTTTGTCTAAAGACCATGAAATGGCCTTTGGAGGTGCTGAAGGTCTGAGCCTAGCGCAGGCTTTCGGAACTTTATTAAAGAACTCGTTACCTAGGTTGACCTGGAAGGCATATAGAATGGGTCTTGTCAAAGCAGACTTACACGCTGAAATCGTGTTAGCTGCCAATCCTTGACCATGGAGGTGGATGAAAAAAAGATAAGCAGAAGTCTGTCGAGATCTCCTGCGGATTCTTCGCCTTGACAAAGGCCACCCATTTTCTCCAAGATGATTCATAATGCCTTCTAGTAGATTTGCACTTATATTCCTCTAGGAAGTCTATGCTGGCTTTCGAAATCCCGAAACGCTTTCTCACCGCTAGGGAGAGAAAATCATGAGCTACAGGGTCCGGGTTTTCTGTAATGAAGCGCAGACAGTCGACTTCTGGACTCGCTGGGTCAGAACTGGATCTGGTAGCGGTACAAACTTCAGCTGTAGTTCCAATGCCAAGGGAACCACACGCTGTTCGGCCACTTGTGGGCTACTATTGCCGCTACCCCCTTGAAGGATCTCAGTTTGTTGAGGACCCTCAACAGAAGGTTGTGAGGAGGGAACAGATAAATCCTGGACCCTCTGTTCCAGTTGAGGGACATCACGTCCACTGCTTCCGCTAAGGGGTCCTCGTACGGGGACACGTACAGGGGCAACTTCTTGTTGTCTTTCGTCGCAAAAAGGTCTATCTGCAGTTCTGGGACTTGATTCAGAATGAAGGAGAATGATCCTGCGTCTAAGGACCATTCCAACTCTATCGGTGTGAACCTGGATAGAGCGTCCACTGTCACATTGCGGACTCCTTGAAGGTGAACTGCCGACAGGTACCACTTCTTCTTTTCCGCCAATCGGAAGATGGCCAACATCACCAGGTTGAGAGGTGGTGACCTCGATCCTTGTTGATTCAAGCATCTCACAACTACCTCGCAGTCCATCACCAACCTTATGTGGATCGAGTGACGCGGGGGGAAACTTTCTTTAAGGTAAGGAGCACTGCCATAGCTTCTAGAAAGTTTATGTGAAAGGTCTTGAATAGCTTGGACCAAGTCCCCTGGACTTTTTTCCGATGAGAGTGACCTCCCCATCCCTCCTTCGAGGCGTCTGAGTGAATCGTCACCGACGGGGGAGGTGGCTGAAGAAGAACCGACTTCTTTAGAAGTCTGGCTTGGGACCAAGGCCTGAGAAGAGTACGTAGCCGAAGCGGAACTGGTCTTCTCAGATCTCTTCGCACGATTGATGCAAAACTTCTCCAAACTCCGGCTGCATCCTTTAGCTGTGCTCTTAGCACTGGGTCTGTCACCGAAGCAAACTGGAGAGAGCTCAGTACCCTCTCTTGTTCGCGTCTTGATATCCTCTCGGAATCTAGAAGTCTCTTGACAGAGCCCGCTATTTCCTTCCTTTTCTTCGCCGGGATGGAGAAACGGTGTGTGACAAAAGGTCCCAGTGGATTCCCAGCCACTGGAACTTTTGAGATGGAGAAAGTCGAGACTTTTATCTGTTGATCTTGAAACCTAGGTACTGTAGGAACTAGATCACTTGACTGGAAGCTTGCAAGCATTCTGTCTCGGATGCTGCCCACACCAACCAGTCGTCCAAGTAGGCTACTACCTGAATTCCTTTTAGGCGTAATTGTTTGAGAGTTACGCTCGCAAGCTTCGTAAAAATCCTTGGGTCTATGTTTAGCCCGAATAGCATGGCTCTGAAGGAGTATAGTCTTCGTTGTAGCCTGAACCCTAGGTAGGGGGAGAGTCGATGGTTGATTGGAATGTGCCAATAGGCGTCTGACAAGTCTATAAAGACGGAATATGCCCTCTTGGGCAGTAAGGTCCTTATAAGTTGCAGTGTTAGCATCTTGAATTTGTAATACACTATGAACTTGTTGAGTGGCGACAAGTCCAGAATGACTCTGAGCTTTTCCGAGTCTTTCTTGGGAACACAAAACAGCCTCCCTTGGAATTTGATGGACTTCACCTTTCGGATCACATTTTTCTCCAACAGTTCTTGAACGTACTCCTCCAGAACGGGGGTGGGAGTGTTGGAAAACCCGAAGGCCCGGGGGTGGAGTGCTGTAACCAGCTCCAGCCCAGTCCATTCTTGAGTAGGCTGTGGGCCCAGGGATCGAAGGTCCACCGATCCCGAAATTTCAGAAGTCTCCCTCCTACCGGTATCATCCCACTTGGACTGCCGTCCCGAGGTCTTGCCTCCCTGACCACGACCACCCCTGAATCCCCTTCCCCTTGAGGGGCGCCCAGACGAGCCTCTGGCTGCCCCTCTAGGCTTTGCTCGAAAGGAAGTAGACTGCCCTTCGAACGATGGGGTGAATGCCGTGGACTGTGTCGACACGGCCTGGGGGTACCCACTGAAAAGTGGTCGGGGTTTGTGCCACGATCTGGGGCACTGGAGGCAATGGCAATTGCAGTTGCTGTTGCTGTCTAAAAGGCTTGGCTAGCCGAGACGGTAGCCTAGTCCCTCATAGTCTTCCTCTTTGGTTGAGGACCTTCATCCGGGGGGAGACTTTCTTTTGATAGCCAGGCCCCACTTCTGGAGAAGGTTTCTATTCTCCAAGGCGGCCTTATCAACTACTTCTTTGACCAAATCGTTAGGGAAAAGGTCTTTGCCCCAAATGTTGGAGGAGATTAGTTTCCTTGGCTCGTGCCTCACCATAGCCGAGGTGAACACGAACTCCCTACAAGCTCTCCTCGCCTTGACGAAGCCATAAAGGTCCTTCGTCACTGTGGCCAGATGAGTCTCGGCCACCACCATGAACATTTCATGGACCTTGGGGTCACTTGCCATCGTCTCAAGAGTAGTCTGAAGAGACATTGAGGCAGCCAGTCTTTCTTTTGTCTCGAACTCTCTCTGCAAGAGAAAGTCAGACAGCTTAGGGAGGTCCTCGCCGAACTGACGTCCGGCAATATCAGCCTCCAACTTCCCAACTGAGAACGTAAGATGGGACGTCCTTCCCGTCTTTGTGGTCCATAGGTAGGGCCAGCGACAAGGGTTTACACTCCTTCAGGGAGGGGCAAGGCTTGTCGGCCTCGACTGCTTTTAGTACAGCCGCAAACCCTTTCTGTAAAAAGGGGAAGGCTCTAGCAGAAGAGGACACAAAGGAAGGGAGCTTCTTGCTCAATGCAGCTACTTTTGAGTTAGAGAAGCCCCTCTCTTTCAACGAGGATGAAAGCAGAGCTTGAGCCTTAGTATGGTCCATCACTATGACCTCCTTCGGCTCTGTCTCCTCCTTTGAAGCTGGTTCCTTCCTCAGCCGGACATAACAGTCCGGATATGATGCCTGGCTGGGCCAGAATTCCACCTCCTCTAGGGGAACTGAGCCCAGCTTATCCGAGATGACGATCTTTCCAGTCGTCATTGGCATGTGCTCAGCATACCTCCATGGGTTAGCATCTGAGCACAAGGGAAGGTCTTTCACATTGAGCCTTTTCTGGGGCCCATGTGATTCTGCAAGTCACTGCATCCGCCGTTCCATAGCAGCCGCCTTCTCCTGATTCTCCTTCTGCATTTGTTGGATCATTCCAACAATCGAAGAGAGGGCCTGTCCCAGCTCTACTGGGAGACCGGCCGATGTTGAGGGAATAGGCTCCGGAATCTGAACCGGAGTAGCCGACACCTCGTCGACCTCTTCCTCTACGACGTCCGGGGCTTGAACTTCATCCTGGCCTTCTGCCAGGAGGTCTTCTTCCAAACGCTCGTCCACGTCAGACATCCTGTCATCTAACTGGATGTCTTGCATCGCGACCGCGACTTCAGCATCCACCTGGATCTGACCTTGGGGGATCTCCTCTTGAGGCTGGGGAATCACTGCATCAGCTGATGCCTTAGGGAAAAGATACGCCCTCATCTTCTCACTTGGAAGATAAGGGCCAGAGGTGTTCTTTTGGAAGCCCCTTACCCAGGTACGAAGCTTCTCCCTTGCTATATCCCTTGATTCCGCCGTCCTAGGGGAATCAAAGGCCTCAGTAATCAGGTTAGTGCACACAATACATACCTGAGGGTCCCAATACTGGAGATCATCCATGGAGACAGCGCATGCTGCGTGTCTCCTACAAAACTCATGTCCGCAGAGGTTCTTGCTGCGGACGTTGCAGAAAACATTTCCGCACTTCGGAGGGTCCCCCTGTAAAGAGAAGAAATTTCCATGAGTATCAAGTGAACTATGTATCACTGGATATGCATAGTATAGCATAACAATTCATAAAGGAAAGACACACACTTGTGTTTCCCTCACAACCCATTGTTGCAGCCTTCCAGATAATAAAATCAAATGGTTAATCTCTTCTAGAGTAACCAATGCAAGGTTTCCAAAGGAAACAGGTGGAGCTCACACCTAAGCAATGATTTTAAAATCCTGGATAATAGACAGGAAAGAACTCACTTTCCTATCTGTAGGGCAACAGCAAAGGACTGTGCAAGAAAACACAAAAGTGTTAGAACACACAGTGCTGTACCAAAACCCATACCATAGTTTTCTTCTTACTGTATATGTTATACTGAAGAATACTAGTACAGTATAGGAGGATACGTGCCGGCCGGCACACACCATAACTAGCTTTAAAGTATACTACTTAACAGCTATAAGGTGGCAGAACTCTGGTTCAAGTGCATGTGCCGGCCAGCAGCAACTGCCGGCCGGCAACAGCCAATGTCGGCCGGCAATGGCTGCCGGCCGGCAACTACACAAGGTAGTACCCAGCTGCCGGCCACACTCTTGGTGACCGGCAGACAAGGGCTGACATTAGCCGGCCGGCAAAGGTACAGGACCGATGCCAGCCGGCAGCAAAAGAACCAGAGGACTACACCCGCCCGGCTGCCGGCCTCATAGGCCGGCAGCCGGGTCGGGTACAGCACTAGAAGAAAAAATAGGATGGATGCCGGGATAAGAGAGTACACTACCTCCAAGCCCGGCAATCCGAAAGAGTGCATATAAGGAAGGGGAGAATCTAATTCAGGCTTCCTGACCAATGCCGTCTGGCTCTACAGGCAGACATGGATGAGGGGACCAAGGGAGGTCCGGGCAGCACTCAAAATATAAGACCCTTGCCGGCCAGCAGCTCTGCCGGCCGGCAGGGGGCTGAGTCAATTCCACATCCTAACCTATTCTAGGTCCAGATGTAGAATGACGTACAGTACTGTAATGGCTAGGCCATTACGGAGATAGAGGGGGAAGGGACAAAAGAGGGTCCTACCAACCTTGCTTTAGTGACTGATCACCCGCAGCCAAGAAACTTATCTTAGCCTAAGGGAGATCCAAGGGGGGACGCCAGCAATACTTGCCAGCTCCCAGAGCACCAAAGCAAGGAAGGTGTTGCCACTCCCAGGGAAAGAAACTTATCCTCCCCCGAGAACAGCAACAAGGACTAGTCTGGTAGATCACAAAAGAAGGAATCATATCCACAGAAACCTTCGGTAGTGACCTAAGGAGGCTAAGCCACCTTTGTCTGTGTCAGGCCAGCGAGGGAGACTCTACCCCAAGCCAGACAAACACAGACTCAGACTAAAAAACTCTGTTGTTCTGTCCCTCTTTGAAACTTACTGGAACAGGAAGGTACAGTAACACCCCAGCATAGTTTTATCGAAAATAAATTCGGAAAAAACCACTTAGGGATAAGCCCAAGGCTTAAACAGAGGGAAAAGGATTGCAGACCTTCTCCGAAGAAAAGAAAGCAACCGGGGAGTATGAGAAAGTATACTAAGGCTCCATAAGCAACTTAGCCTAGGCACCAAGAGAATCGATTACCTAAATCACCGAAACTCACTCGTATACTATCTTGGAAATATTCCACACAATCTTAAATGTATAAAACATAGCCTAAAGCTTCAATAAAATTTTAATACACTCGGAAAACCCAAAATCATGCATGAAGTATTAGGACCAAACGACTAGGCTACATGGCCTAGCGTAGGCCAGAATGGCGAAAACTTCGCCAAAATAATACTAAGCACGAAAGGAAATCCTATGTAATGCTAAATAGCTAAAATTTATTAAAGCAAAACAACCGGGAATGTCGCTCTGACTAACTAAACTTATACCTAGCGAGCGACAGCGTCCATGACGCCTCCGGTAGGCTACGGCTCTTGTAACAAAGATTAATCCTATTAATCACTCAAAAATTTACCAAGAGCCTACATTTATACATAAAAGACATGGTACTCAACTTATCAGAGGCCGACGAAGACGGAGAAGCCATGAAAAGCAGAATAAATCCAAGATTTGCGGGAAACACAGGAAAAAACACCGAGTTGTTAAGCTACGCAAAAAGGAATACAGATGGCGCCAGGATTGGCGCCAGGCACGCTTACGAATCGGGAGATAGGGAGCCTTGGGAGCGGCTCCCCTTTTTCTTCCCGAATTCGTTTCTTGCCAATTGCCCCCTGCGAGACGAAATCTCTGTTCGGGATGCAGATTGCCATGTGGCGTGTCAAGAATACGTCCTCTGATATGTCGCGATATCCCTTTCAGGAGGGATATTCGCTCCAGGAGTTAGAATTCTGGTACCTTAAAGTAAATTCTCTGGGAATATCGCCGTAGTTGTAATATACCCTAGGAAGCTACCCTATAGGAACTTCCATCAGGACGACATGGCTTGAGCCCAAAAAAAAAAAAAAAATATATATATATATATATATATATATACATATATATATATATATATATATATATATTCATACATTTATAAACATAAGTATACATACATACATACATACATATATATATATATATATATACATACATCATCATACATATACCATAGGCACTTCCCTAAATTTAGGGGGTAGCCGACATCAACAATGAAACAAAACAAAAAAGGGGACCTCTACTCTCTACGTTCCTCCAGCCTAACCAGGGACTCAGCCGAGTTCAGCTGGTACTGCTAGGGTGCCACAGCCCAACCTCCCACATTATCCACCACAGATGAAGCTTCATAATGCTGAATCCCCTATTGCTGCTACCTCCGCGGTCATATAAGGCACCGGAGGAAGCAGCAGGGCCTACCGGAACTGTGTCACAATCGCTCGCAATTCATTTCTATTTCTAGCACGCTCTCTTGCCTCTCTCACATCTATCCTCCTATCACCCAGAGCTTTCTTCACACCATCCATCCACCCAAACCTTGGCCTTCCTCTTGTACTTCTCCCATCAACTCTTGCATTCATCACCTTCTTTAGCAGACAGCCATTTACCATTCTCTCAACATGGCCAAACCACCTCAACACATTCATATCCACTCTAGCCGCTAACTCATTTTTTACACCCCGTTCTCACCCTCACCACTTCGTTCCTAACCCTATCTACTCGAGATACACCAGCCATACTCCTTAGACACTTCATCTCAAACACATTCAATTTCTGTCTCTCCATCACTTTCATTCCCTACAACTCCGATCCATACATCACAGTTGGTACAATCACTTTCTCATATAGAACTCCCTTTACATTCGTGCCAAACCCTCTATTTTTTACTACTCCCTTAACTGCCCCCAACACTTTGCAACCTTCATTCACTCTCTGACGTACATCTGCTTCCACTCCACCATTTGCTGCAACAAGAGACCCCAAGTACTTAAACTGATCCACCTCCTCAAGTAACTCTCCATTCAACATGACATTCAACCTTGCACCACCTTCCCTTCTCGTACATCTCATAACCTTACTCTTACCCACATTAACTCTCAACTTCCTTCTCTCACACACCCTTCCAAATTCTGTCACTAGTCGGTCAAGCTTCTCTTCTGTGTCTGCTACCATTACAGTATCATCCGCAAACAACAGCTGATTTACCTCCCATTCATGATCATTCTCGCCTACCAGTTTTAATCCTCGTCCAAGCATTCGAGCATTCACCTCTCTCACCACATACAAGTTAAACAACCACGGCGACATCACACATCCCTGTCTCAGCCCCACTCTCACCGGAAACCAATTGCTCACTTCATTTCCTATTCTAACACATGCTTTACCACCTTTGTAGAAACTTTTCACTGCTTGCAACAACCTTCCACCAACTTCATATAACCTCATCACATTCCACATTGCTTCCCCTTCAACTCTATCATATGCTTTCTCCAGATCCATAAACGCAACATACACCTCCTTACCTTTTGCTAAATATTTCTCGCATATCTGCCTAACTGTAAAAATCTGATTCATACAACCCCTACCTCTTCTAAAACCACCCTGTACTTCCAAGATTGCATTCTCTGTTTTATCCTTAATCCTATTAATCATTACTCTACCATACACTTTTCCAACTACACTCAACAAACTAATACCTCTTGAATTACAACACTCATGCACATCTCCCTTACCCTTATATAGTGGTACAATACATGCACAAACCCAATCTACTGGTACCATTGACAACACAAAACACATATTAAACAATCTCACCAACCATTCAAGTACAGTCACACCCCCTTCCTTCAACATCTCAGCTTTCACACCATCCATACCAGATGCTTTGCCTACTCTCGTTTCATCTAGTGCTCTCCTCACTTCCTCTATTGTAATCTCTCTCTCTCATTCTCATCTCCCATCACTGGCACATCAACACCTGGAACAGCAATTATATCTGCCTCCCTATTATCCTCAACATTCAGCAAACTTTCAAAATATTCCGTCCACCTTTTCCTTGCCTTCTCTCCTTTTAACAACCTTCCATTTCCATCTTTCACTGTCTCTTCAATTCTTGCGCCAGCCTTCCTTACTCTCTTCACTTCTTTCCAAAACTTCTTCTTATTCTCTTCATATGACTGACCCAGTCCCTGACCCCACCTCAGGTCAGCTGCCCTCTTTGCCTCACGTACCTTGCGCTTTACTTTCACATTTTTCTCTTTATATTTTTCATACTTCTCTATACTATTACTCTGCAGCCATTCTTCAAAGGCCCTCTTTTTCTCTTCCACTTTTACCTTCACTCCTTCATTCCACCATTCACTGCCCTTCCTCATGCTCCCTCCAACAACCTTCTTGCCACATACATCACTTGCAATCCCAAAAAAAATTTCTTTTGCTAACTTCCACTCCTCCTCTAAATTACCAGTTTCTCTTACTCTCACCTCGTCATATGCCATTTTCAACCTTTCCTGATATTTACTTTTTACCCCAGGTTTTATTAGCTCTTCACCCTCACTAGCTCCCTTTTACATCCACCTACTCTATTCCCCCACTCTTTTCCTTCACTCTGGTTATGGTTCATTTTCATTTTGCCTATACATACACCGAATAGTCTGGCATATTTTTTATAGATTCCCCTCTGTCCTCATACACTTGAAAACACTGATTATCAAACAATTCTTCTTCACCCAAGGGGTTAACTACTGTACTGTAATTGTTCAGTGGCTACTTTCCTATGGTAAGCAGCTCTTCTATGAGAGGGATACTCTAAAATCAAACCTTTGTTCTCTAGTCTTGGATAGTGCCATAGCCTCTGTGCCATGGTCTTCCACTATCTTGGGTTAGAGTTCCCTTGCTTTAGGGTACACTCGGGCACACTATTTTATCTGATTTTTCTTTCTCTTGTTTTGTTAGTTTTTATAGTTTCTATAGGAAATAATTATTTAGTTATTGTTACTGTTTTTAAGATATTTTATTTTTCCTTCTTTCCTTTCCTCACTGGGCTATTTTCCCTTTTGGGGCCCCTGGGCTTATAGCATCTTGCTTTTCCAACTATGGTTGTAGCTTAGCAAGTAATAATAATAATAATAATAATAATAATAATAATAATAATAAAAGGCGGGTATAGTAGTCGTCCCAAAAGAAGGTGTCTCACAACCACAAGGAATTGGCCACTTTGAAAGTCCGCTCAAAGACTACTATAAAGGGAGCCAAGAACAATCATGATCTCTCTTACGACTAATTCTCTCATGTTGATAAGGTCAAAGTGGACTTTTAACTGATCCTCAACCCCATTCGGAGTCAGGCTCCCTCCAGCCGAAACGATGACACTTCCATCTTCAAGATGCAGTACACCATTGCCGCCTTGTAAGCAAAGAAGGAGAGTCCACTCCTTCACATCCACTTCTGGAATGCAGAGTCATTTGACGCCTTGTAATCTGAGACGTTTGAGAGGACCAAGAACTCACTCCTACCATTGATGTTGGAGGGAACGATCGCCCTCTGGATTGTGATGCAAGTCTAGGGTAACAATCAGAAGTTGTGTCAGCGGAAGTCCAGTTGTCCTCGCTGGAGTCCCTTTCTATCTGACAACAGGGTCCAATGAAACTCGTCTAACCATTACGAATTTTTAGCGTGAGTAGTCTACGGGAATAACGATGCAATTATCAAAACAATGTTTTATAGCTTAATTAAGTGTATTATTTTAAACTCTGTGAAAAGATTCTTATGTAAATTTTCAAATCCTACAACCAAGTAAACACACCAACATCTTTGCTTGGGAGATTAAAATATAATGTTTTATTGACACTAGCACTAAAGAGTTATTTCTAATGATAATCACTCATTTTAACTTATGCCACGTGAAACTTCAATTTTCTTGAAGATTATGCTGGAAGCTTCACACCCATACACACGAACACACACACACACACAAACACACACACATATGCATATATATATATGTATATATATATGTATATATATATATATATATAATAATAATAATAATAATAATAATAATAATTCCTTTATTCCATAAAACAATGGGTATTCTGTTACATAAAGAATGTATTTACATTGGAAGGTTCTTAAATAGTAATGACCTATTAAAATACATTTAGGATAGTATTTTACTACGATCTAAAATCCATAAATTATATATTACGTCTGCAATAAAACTATTTAAAATTCCACATTAAAAATAAGAATTTACGTACAAATTAGCTATATTTAGTAAATTAGGATGTTTCTAAGACAAGTCCAAAACACGTGATGTATAAAAATTCAAGAACGTTGTAGTGTCTAAAAAGGTAAAATTTTGTTTACATACGGTCAATAATGAATATATACATACAGTAGATAAATACACACGCACATATAAATACATTTTGTCTGAAAATGGTGACAATAAATGTCCTCAATGCTAATAAAAATACAGTAATAAAATTAAATTAAATTTTCAGTTTATCACCTTTCATCCATACATTACAAACTGCAAACTAGTCACTTAAAAGTAACCAATGTGTTGCACACTTCAACCAGAATATTATAATCCTTGCTGGCTCGCAAATAAGAATGATTTCAATTTCTTTTTAAAAACAGGTAAATTTCCACATTCCCTAATATCCACAGGCAGTGCGTTCCATAACCTAGGTCCCCTGACTGAAGTTGCCCTATCAGCTATTGCTGTTCGCCTACTTGGAACCATCAGATTGCTGCTCTGCCTAGTTTGACGAGATCTCGTCTGCTCGATGGTTTCCAATCTAATATTCTTTGGGGTATATGTTCATGCAATATTTTATGAACAAAAATGCAAACATCATAAACTTTTTTATTTTCTATCTTTAACCATTCCAGTTTTCTAATATACGGTGAGGCATGATCATATTTTTCCCCATAACCTGAGGCGACTTTCGATGCAAAATTTTGAATCTTCAGTATTTTTTGAGAGTTTAAATTTGAACATCCATTCCATATCGTGGAGCAATAGGATACTATGCTTATTGCTAATGCTTCAACAACTAATTTTCTGCTCGCCTCATCAAAATGACCTTTATTTCTATTTATGAAATACAGCACTCCCTTAGCTCTGCTATATATCTTTTCTACATGATTATCAAAAGTAAAGAATCTATCAATAATTACACCAAGATTTTTTACGCATTTACTTGGTTTGATGTTGTCGTTATTTACTTTAATGGAAATATTGTTCGCAGTCGGTTAATATATTGACGAGATCCTATAAACAAAAATTGAGTTTTATTGGCATTCATTTTTAAGCCACTTTCAGAAAAATATTTGTTTACTTTTATTAAATTTCTTTCAGCTCGATTGAGAATTTCTGCTACGTTATCGATCATACCGGAGTGAAGAAATTGCGCATCATCAGCATATTGGACTAACATGTCAGAGTCATTTATACCAACAAGGTCATTTACGTAAATATTAAATAGAATTGGTCCAAGAATCGAGCCTTGTGGTACTCCATATTCCACTTTATGTCTGCTTGAGATGTGGTTATCTATTTTTACTGATTGAGTCCGACCTGTCAGATAATCTCTAAACCAAAAATCATCGATACCTAAATCAATCATCTTTTTTAAAAGTAGTTTATGGGACACAGAATCAAAAGCTTTTGACAGATCACACAAGGTAAGCAAAGATATTTTACTATTATCAATATTTTCGTGAATCTGTTCACATATTATTGTTAGAGCAGTTTCTGTAGATAAATGTTTTCTGAAACCATGCTGAGTGATAGATAATAATGTCTCTGACTCCAAGTAGTCGTATAGTTGGTCGCTCACAATTTTCTCCAATACTTTTGACATAATAGATAACAAAGATACTGGTCTAAAATTACTGGGATCATCAACGTCACCTTCCTTATAAAGCGGATTTTACTATACTATATTTCCATTCAATTGGGACCTTGCCTGTTACGATTGAAGTGTTTATAATTACAGTAAGATAAAGGCCTATGACTGACATTGAATCTTTTAAAAATCGACTTGTAATGTTATCAGGACCATGAGAATTTGTGTTCTTTAAACTATTAACCACCTGAACCACCTTTCCAACATCAACCGGACTTGGCCTAAAACGCCCTCTTCTATGGATGATATGCTGATCGTCTAGTAATGTGGAATTTTCCTCATTCACTTCCCTATTTGTGTTCACCTCCTCATATACTTTCTTGCCAACATTCGCAAAGAATTCATTAAATCTTTCGCTAGTTTCTTCCGAATGTTCTAAGTTACTCCTCCTTCCTCCTGTTTTCTTATTTGGAATAATTTTGTTTATCACTTTCCACATATTTTTACTGTTAGATTTTAGCTGGTTTTGATTGTATTTAACTCTTGCACATTCCATCATTGATTTTACTTTATTCTTTGATAGTTTATATTGTTCTATAGAGCTTTGATCTTTGACTAAATCTCTCCTGTTTCTTAAATGATCGTGGTTTTTCATAGCCTCTTTGATTTCGGTGCTTATCCACGGAGCCGGTGGCCTGTATATTTCCTTTGTTTCCGTTGGTGCAACTATTTCTATACAAGTATTCATCACCGTTTTTAAAATAAACGCCTGTTCATTCACGTCGTCTGTTTGGAGTATTTCGTCTAATAAATGAGTGTGGTTTCTAAGAAGCGTACAAAATGATTCTTTCGTATAGTTTTTTAAGCTTCTAAATGTTTTTACTTCTGGGTAACGTTTAGGTTTACTAATATCAAGAGTACAGAAAATAAGATCGTGATCCGATATGTGGGATTTTACTACACCTGATGAAAGTACCATATTGATGCTATTCGTTATTATAACATCAAGAAGTGTTTTAGAAGTCTCCGTTATCCGAGTAGGCTCTTTAATTACTTGATTCAAGTTCTCCATATTTAGTATTTTTCCCAGTCTAGAATATTCATTAAGCAAGTCATCATTTAAGTCTCCAAGCACTAACATTGGATGTTTTTTTAAAGAAATAAGATGGAACATTTCTTGAAGATAGATAAACGTTTCCCTAGAGAAATTTGGATGCCTATATACAGCACCAACAATAATGGATGGTAGTTTCCTACACTGTACTTTTACCCAAGTGCTTTCAATACCCTCACAGCGTTCCAATTTGACATCTACCAAAACTGCACTAAGGTTATTTCTAACATATATACAAGTGCCACCACCCCGTCCACTGTTGCTTCGGAACAAATGTATATATATATATATATATATACATTTATAAATATATATATATATATATAAATATGTATATATATATATATATATATATATATTTAAATATATATATATATATATATATATATTTAAATATATATATATATATATATATGTGTGTGTGTGTGTGTGTATATATATGTATATTACATATATATATATATATATATATAATTATGTGTATAAGAGTGTACATATAGATATATTGTATATATACTGTATATATATATATATATATATATATGTGATAAATTTTTGCACATCTAAACGTGTTTCTTTCATATTTCAAATAAGCCATATATATTAATACATTAAAGTCTGGATTCTCTTAACGACCTCGGGATCAGAGCCCAAGGCGGAACCGCCCAAAGACTATGATATCGGACCGGCAGGGATTTGAACCCTCGCCAGGATATCTGTATGCCAGTGACCATACCACTCCGCCACGAAGAAAGATAAAAGTCAATGACAATTCTTCTATACATATACCTGTCAAATTCAGGTTTTCTGTACTTAGAATTGAAATCAACCCATCTTCACCATCGTAGCTAATTGGTAGGTTTGGGACTTGGCATTCGATTAATGATAAATTTTTGCACATTTAAACGTGTTTCTTTCATATTTCATATAAGCCATATATATTAATACATTAAAGTCTGGATTCTCTAACGACCTCGGGATCCGAGCCCAAGGCGGAACCACCCAAAGACTATGATATCGGACCGGCAGGGATTTGAACCCTCGCCAGGATATCTGTATGCCAGTGACCATACCACTCCGCCACGAAGAAAGATAAAAGTCAATGACAATTCTTCAATACATATACCTGTCAAATTCAGGTTTTCTGTACTTAGAATTGAAATCAACCCATCTTCACCATCGTAGCTAATTGGTAGGTTTGGGACTTGGCATTCGATTAATGATAAATTTTTGCACATTTAAACGTGTTTCTTTCATATTTCAAATAAGCCATATATATTAATACATTAAAGTCTGGATTCTCTTAACGACCTTGGGATCAGAGCCCAAGGCGGAACCGCCCAAAGACTATGATATTGGACCGGCAGGGATTTGAACCCTCACCAGGATATCTGTATGCCAGTGACCATACCACTCCACCACGAAGAAAGATAAAAGTCAATGACAATTTTTTTTTTCGTGAAATTGTCCAAATTAATTGTTGAATCAGCCATATATTAGTATTTTTAGCATACACCTTATATGAGTAATTTTAATTTGAATATACAGCTACGCATTAATGTATATGAAATAGTGAATTTCATTAAAAACTAATGAAATTATTTTTTAGCTGAAAATGTTCAAAATGAAATAAAACTCCCCAAAAAATAAGCTTATCCCTCGTAGATTTGAAGGAACAACGTAATGACAAAATAAAGAAGATGAGACTTGATTTATATATGGCATTAGGACCCGAGGAATAGAATAATGATGGAAATCATTTTGAAATGAGAATTAGGACAAAGAACCTATTGTTATTTTTGTTTCTACTAAAGATATTCATTTACTATTCTTACATTTAATCATAATGAATATACATAATAGTATATTTACATGAATATATTGTGTAATTAACATATTCACAATTTCACGTTTTACTAAATATCTAATTATGTTTTTAAATTACTAACTTATCGACTCATGAATACCTCTGGAAAAGGCTCAAATTCTATTTTATTTATATTAAAAATTGTTACCATTATAGTTTTCATCCATTTAAGTAATTGCTGGTCAGTACTTAAAGTCCATATCCCTCCAATAGAATCCGCTAGTCGTATTTTCATTCTATTTTGAATTTCGCTTCAAAATTTAACTTTGCAGGTGTTTTTTTACCATTAGTGGGACATTGAGTAACAAAATTTTCAATCATTAATTGGTTCATATAACCATTTGGTTCCATAGCAGATTGTAGTCTTCAAAGGATATTTTTTTTCTTTGTCTTCTCCTCGCAGGATATTCTATCTACGAATGTAAATGTCATTATTATAAAAAAATTATCATTTTGATCGTCAGATAACTATTCTATCTTAGTTGAGAATAAATCTTTAATGGGTTTAACTGTCAAACAAAATATAAAGCATTATCGTAACTTCAGTCATATACCGACCGTGTTTCATACACGATCGTACACTGTAATGCCATTGCTTCATCTATCGCTCTCTCCCACTGATAATAGAAAATCCTGTTTAATCTTGCCATCGCATGTTTCACAATTTTTGATATTTTGGACATTGTTGCCCTCAACTATTTGTATAAAACCTCGTTATCTGTTGAATAAACTTCACTTGCATTCACCTCACCTCTCTGTTATTACATAATAGTCATTTCAGTTACTCCTAATTATAATACTAGTCTACTATTTTTAATCTTGAAGTAGATTATGAATTTATTATGCATTTGGAAGTAGCATATTGAAATTACCTTTCAATTTCTATTACAGAATCTCTCTCTCTCTCTCCCTCTCTCTCTCTCTCTCTCTCTCTCTCTCTCTTAATACATCTTGGAGAAAAATTTAGAACGACCTTGTATTTCCCTTACAACTCTCTCTCTCTCTCTCCTCTCTCTCTCTCTCTCTCTCTTTTATATATATATATATATATATATACGTATATATATATATATATATAACTGTATATATATATATATATATATATCTGGAAGAACAATTTAGAACGACCTTGAATTTTTTTTTTCTCTCTCTCTCTCTCTCTCTCTCTCTCTCTCTCTCTCTCTCTCATGATCGTGATCTGCAAATTCTAAAGACTTTTACATATTCTGAAACTTCCATTACCTATTTTTCCCAGACCAAAGATGTTAAAAAGTGATGATGTTGCATTTCCAGAGTCAATCATTTCGCTAAGTGTTTTCAGACTCTTTTTCTGTGTTCTGCATATTAAATGTCTAAGCTGCTTTCCAATATTCAACATGCATTGTATAATCAACACTCTTTCTCCTTCTACAATACAAATGAACCGCATCCTTTGGAAATATATTCGTATTTGGTGAAGTGAAATTCTATATTACTTCGTTAGTGTTGTGTCGACTTATTTTCTGTTTCACATTTTGGAGGTTTAAGGTTCCAGCATTTCGAAATGAAGTTAGATATAAACTTTTTTCTTCGCAAAGGGCATTTCTCTACACCAATCGGGCTATTAGATCAACAGGCTTTACAAAGCTGGAATCCTTACAGTCAACAATCGATTATTGAAATTATTAATTAAATTTAATACATAATTATTTGGAGTAGGATAGGTAATATACTGCAAATACCATGGTTTTACATATATTATTAAGTATAATAATTTCATTTATGAATTTAGAATAACCAAATCCACTTGTAACTCATTCCACTCATACTTCCCTAAAGAACTTCTTGTAAATTTTCAAATTGTTTTGGATGGTATAAAATCCGTAAAGGAATATTGAAAATACATTTCATTGATAAAAGAGAATTATTATCATTTGAAATTCCAAAATATATGCCATTGGAAATCGTAAGTTAATGTTCTATTTATCCTTTTTTTATTGTGCATTACGCTTGTATGTATATGACATCTTTTTTTATAATAAATTTTTAAACATCTATAAAACCAATATCACTTTCCGACGTGTCCAAAAAAAAAGAAAAGAAAAAAAAATCACTAAATTAACCTGAATAAGAAAATAAGGAAGTCCTTTACCCTGAAATCTTTCCTGTTCCCCCATTTTAATCCAATTTCCTCAGGAATACATCACCTACAGGTGAAATGAAATCTACGAGCTACGAGAAACGAGAGCGATGGGAAACATCACGTGTTGTGTTTTTGTGAGACGGACGAGGTAGGAATATATTGGGTTTACTGATGATTTGGGATATACGGGATAAGACGTCATTTGGCTCTTGTGTGAAATAATAACGAAATTCTTTTTTGGAAGATTTACGATAATGTTCGTAATAACAATGATATTTATATTCTATTCATCTTGATTGCCAGACGTAATTTGTTTCTATTCCTATTAAAACCCTGATAATGAGTGGTATAAAGACAATGATATCTCTTTGGTACTTTTGTGCGAAAACGTCTTTAATTATTTTCTAATTATTTGTAATAGAAAATTAATGAAATGTACTATTATCTCATTTTTGTTTAGTTTTTCTTAACCCATAAAAAAATTAATCTATGAGCTCAGTATTGAAAAATTATTTTATTAAAATTATTATGTTTAAAGTCTTTCCGTTTGTAATTTAGAATACATTGAAGCTTTCACAATACCTAAAAGAAATACACAAAGAAATTAACTCGTACGCGCACACACACACACATATACATACATACACACACATATATATATATATATATATATGTGTGTGTGTGTGTGTGTGTGTGTGTGGGTGGGTGTGGGTGTGGGTGTGTGCGTGCGTGTGTGTAGGTGTTTGTGTTTTAAGGAAAAAGTGCATTTTAATTGAAGTATAGAGATTTAATTCACTTGCCGTATCAAGTGACAGATGCATTTAATTAATTTAAGTATTTCTCTTATTTTTCAAATTGCACCCAGGACATCTCTCTCTCTCTCTCTCTCTCTCTCTCTCTCTCTTAATACATCTGAGGAGAACAATTTAGAACGACCTTATATTGTCTCTCTGTCTCTCTGTCTGTCTCTCTCTCTCTCTCTCTCTCTCTCTCTCTCTCTCTCTTAGACATTTGGGAGAACAATTTGGAACGACCTTATATTGTCCCCTATAACACACTCTCTCTCTCTCTCTCTCTCTCTCTCTCTCTCTCTCTCTCTCTCTCTCTCTCATGATCATGATATGCAGATTCTAAAGACTTTTACATATTCTGAAACTTCCATTACTCATTTTCCCCAGACCAAAGATGTTAAAAAGTGATGAGCTTGCATTTCCATAGCCAATCATTTCGCTTCGTGTTTTCAGATTCTCTTTTTCTCTGTTCTGCATATCAAAGGTCCAAACTGCTTTATAATATTCAACATGCATTGTATAATCAGCAATCTTTCTCCTTCTACATTACAAATGAACCGCATCTTTTGGAAATATATTCGTATTTGGTGAAGTGAAATTCTATATTACTTCGTTAGTGTTGTGTCGACTTATTTTCTGTTTCACATTTTGGAGGTTTAAGGTTCCAGCATTTCGAAATGAAAGTTAGATATAAACTTTGTTCTTCCCAAAAGGGCATTTCTCTACACCAATCGGGCTATTAAATCAACAGGCTTTACAAAGCTGGAATCGTTACAGTCAACAATCGATTATTGAAATTATTAATTAAATTTAATACATAATTATTTGGAGTAAGATAGGTAATATACTGCAAATACCATGGTTTTACATATATTTTTAGGTAAAATAATTTCATTTATGAATTTAGAATAACCAAATCCACTAGTAACTCATTCCACTCATACTTCCCTAAAGAACTTCTTGTAAATTTTCAAATTGTTTTGGATGGTGTAAAATCCTTAAAGGAATATGGCAAATACATTCTATTGATAAAGAGAATTATTATCATTTGAAATTCCAAAATATATGCAAATGGAAATCGTAAGTTAATGTTCTATTTGTCCATTTTTCATTGTGTATTACGCTTGTATGTATATGACATCTTTTTATGATAAATTCTTAAACATCTATAAAACCAATATCACTTGCCAACGTGTCAAAAAAACAAAAAAAAACAAAAAAACACTAAAATAACCTGAATAAGAAAATAAGGAAGTCCTTTACCCTGAAACCTTTCCTGTCCCCCATTTTAATCCAATTTCCCCAGGAATACCTCGCCTACAGGTGAAATGAAATCTGCGACCACCGAGAAGGTTCAGGGAAACTAAAGCTACTGTTTCCACAAGAAACGAGAGCGATGGGAAACATCACGTGTTGTGTTTTTGTGTGACGGACGAGGTAGGAATATATTGGATTTACTGATGATTTGGGATATACGGGATAAGAAGTCATTTGGCTCTTGTGTGAAATAATAACGAAATTCTTTTTTGGAAGATTTACGATAATGTTCGTAATAACAATGATATTTATATTCTATTCATCTTGATTGCCAGACGTAATTTGTTTCTATTCCTATTAAAACCCTGATAATGAGTGGTATAAAGACAATGGTATCTCTTTGGTACTTTTGTGCGATAATGTCTTTAATTATTTTCTATTTATTTGTATTAGAAAATTAATGAAATATACTTTCATCACATTTTCGTTTTGTTTTTCTTAACCCATAAAAAGAAAATATTAAAATTATTGTGTTTAAAGTCTTTCCGTATGTAATTTAGAATAAAATACCTAAAAGAAATACACAAAGAAATTAACTCACACGTACACAAACACACACACACACAAACACACACACACACACACACACACACACACACACACACACACACACATATATATATATATATATATATATGTGTGTGTGTGTGTGTGTGTGTGTGTGTGTGTGTGTGTGTGTGTGTGTGTGTGTGTGTGTGTTTGTGTGTGCGTGTGTATAGGTGTTTGTGTTTAAATGCAAAAGTGTATTTTATATATAGTATAGAGATTTAATTTACTTGACGTATCAAGTGACATTAGATGCATTTAATTAATTTAAGTATTTCTCTTATTTTTCAAATTGCACACATGATTCTCTCTCTCTCTCTCTCTCTCTCTCTCTCTCTCTCTCTCTCTCTCTTAATACATCTGAGGAGAACAATTTAGAACGACCTTATATTGTCTCTCTCTCTCTCTCTCTCTCTCTCTCTCTCTCTTAATACATCTGAGGAAAACAATTTAGAACGACCTTATATTGTCTCTCTCTCTCTCTCTCTCTCTCTCTCTCTCTCTCTCTCTCTCTTAGACATTTGGGAGAACAATTTAGAACGACCTTATATTGTGCCCAAAAACACTCTCTCTCTCTCTCTCTCTCTCTCTCTCTCTCTCTCTCTCTCATGATCATGATATGCAGATTCTAAAGACTTTTACATATTCTGAAACTTCCATTACTCATTTTTCCCAGACCAAAGATGTTAAAAAGTGATGAGCTTGCATTTCCATAGCCAATCATTTCGCTTCGTGTTTTCAGACTCTCTTTTTCTCTGTTCCGCATATCAAAGGTCCAAACTGCTTTATAATATTCAGCATGCATTGTATAATCAACACTCTTTCTCCTTCTACATTACAAATGAACCGTATCCTTTTGGAAATATATTAGTATTTGGTGAAGTGAAATTCTATACTACGTCATTAGTGTTGTGTCGACTTATTTTCTGTTTCATATTTAGGAGGATTAAGGTTCCAGCATATCGACATGAAAGTTAGATATCAACTTTGGTTCTTCCCAAAACTACATATCTCAACGGGGCAATAAAACCAACAGGCTTCACGCAGCTGATATCATTACAGTTATCAATTTATTATAGAAATCTTTAACTAAAATGATTGCATAATTTTTCAAATAAGATAGGTACTATACTGAAAATTAACATACTTTTACGTATGTTATATCCAAGTATAATTTTGTTTGCGAATTTATAATAACCAAGACCACCTGGAAATCATTCCAGTTAAATTTCTCTAAAGAATATTTTGTAAATTTTCGAATTATTTTGGAAGGTATAAAATCATTAAAATAATGTATTGAATACACTTTATTGATAAAGCAAAATTATTGTTATTAGACATGACAGAATACATGCAAGTGAAAACCGTATGTTTATTTTCTATTTATTCAATTTTATTGTGCATTACTCTGGTAAAAATGTGGCATTCTTTTTTTAAATAAATGCTTTAACATCCATAAAACCAATATCCTATTTTATATAGCCACTTAGAAAATGTGCAAAAAAGTCCTAGAAATATCCTGAATAAGAGAGTAAAGAAGTCCTTTACCCTGAAACCTTCGCTGTCCCCCACGTTAATCCAATTTCCCCGGGAATACACTGACTGCAGGTGAAATGAAATCAGCGAACGGCGAGAAGGTTCAGGGAAACTAAAGTTAATGTTTCCCAGAGAAACAAGAGCGATAGGAAACATCAGAGAAACAAGAGCGATAGGAAACATAACGTGTTGTGTTTTGGTGAGGTGGACGAGTCAGGGATATTTTGGGTTTACTGAAGATTTGGGATTTAGAAAAGAAGAAGTTATTTGACTCTTGTGTGAAATAATAACGAAATTCTTTTTTTGGAAGATTTACGATATTGTTGGAATTAATAATGATATTTATATTTTATTAATCGTGATTGTCAGAAGTAATTTTCTTTCTTTTCTTATTAAAACCACGATAATGAATTATACAAAAAGACTGAAATCTCTTTGGTGCTTTTGTGCAAAAACGTCTTTAATTATGTTCTATTTATTTGTATTAGAAAACTAATGAAATATGCTGTGTTATCACATTTTTTGTTTTGTTTTGCTCAACCCATAAAAAGAATTCATCTATGAGCACAATATTGAAAATATTTACCAAGGTTTATTGAAATAATTGTGTTTCGAATCTTTTCGTTTATAATTTTGAATATATTGAAGCTTTCACGATACCTAAAGGAAACACACAGAAATTAACACAGAGACAAAATCACACACACACACACACACACACGCACACAAAAACACACACACACATATATATATGCGTAAAAATCACAGGAAAACGTGATGCTCAGATGCAGAAGAACCACAGGGAAAATGAAAATACAAAATATACACTTAAGTCCTGACTAGTTTCGTGATACTTCCTCAGAGGACTGATTTATTGAGAGAGGTTTCTTTACAATTTATAGGGAAAGTAAACGTACGAACATACATATAGAGATTTAGAGAACAATGACACTCCCTTACCAACTACCTGGGTCAGGTGTTGAGTAGGAGGAGTCCCCAAGCTCATTAGACACCAGCTAAAAAGGGTCATTTCTAGTACCGGGTATATTCTTGTTTTTTTTTCTTTTTTTACTTTCAGTACAGTTTATTTATATGACAATACGGTAGCCTTATCTATATAAATACATAAGCAAAACATACAAAAGCATACAAATATATATATATATAACGGATTTTGAGCGAAGCAAAAAATCTATTTTTGGGTGAGATGGCCATGTCGTCCTGATGGAAGTTCCTATAGGGTAGCTTCCTAGGGTATATTACAACTACGGCGATATTCCTAGAGAATTTACCTTAAGGTACCAGAATTCTAACTCCTGGAGCGAGTATCCCTCGTGAAAGGGATATCGCGACATATCAGAGGACGTATTCTAGACACGCCACATGGCAATCTACATCCTGGACAGAGATTTCGTCTCGTAGGAGGTGATTGGCGAGATACGAATTCGGGAAAGAAAAAGGGGAGCCGCTCCCAAGGCTTCCCTATCCTCCGATTCGTATGCGTGCCTGGCGCCAATCCTGGCGCCATCTGTATTCCTTGTAGCGTACACGAGGTGCTACAGATACTGTATGTAGGGAGGGGTCCTACAGCCCTTTCTTAGAAAGGCAAGGGCGGGTCCATCAGGACGACATGGCCATCTCACCCAAAAATAGATTTTTCGCTTCGCTCAAAATCCGTTTTTTGGGCTCAAGCCATGTCGTCCTGATGGAAGTGTACCAGAGCATTACTGTATCTGTGGATTCTCAAAATGTGCCGTACTCCCCAGAGGTAATTTTTTCCCGGTCGACTAGACCTAGAGACCTAAGATGTTACCGTTATACATCTTTTCAACTAACTATAAACTATGTTAGAGCTTCCAGACCCCTACAGGGAAGAGTCCTACTAGACTCTGGAAAAGTCTCGAAGAGTACATATACCTATGTATGAATACCAGGCAAGCTAATATACTGGTCTCGCCCTATATTAAGTAAAGCATAGTTTGTATAGAACCACTGCGTCAATATATATTGACCAGTAATCCGCACAATACTTGTATTGGACAAAGGTTTATATCCGCATAGGAAGAAACTAATAAAACCGCCCTCGTCCCTTTATGGGACGGAGTCCTCCCATTAGGGGACTTACATAAACCAATGCAACATAGCTTGCATAACAGAACAATTCTATCAGAATTATCCCAGATAAGATACATAGAATTAAATGCTCAATTATACCAATAAATTGACACAGGTGAAAGAGACGCAAGGTTCTTAAGAACAAGTTTATTGACAGACAATAAACAGACAGGTTAACAACAAATATATATATATATATATATATATATATATATATATATATATATATATATATATATATATATATATATATATATAAAAGAGGATAACCCAAAACTTTAAGCATAAGTATGATAGTAAACAGAACTTGTTTATCTGAAAGAAAAACCATTAAACGCCACTTAATAAGATACCGAGGTATCAAGTCATAAAAGTCTGTATTACAAATCAATCACATTAGCGTTAGAAACGCTCGGCACACATGTCTGTACTTATGCTAGGTTCACCTTTGAAAGAAGGAACAGTCTATGTAGGCACTTGGTGCCCTCCTTTAGTTTGTAGTACAGTATGTATCTACACACTCACCCTGGACTTAATCGTCCCAATTAAGACCACTGTTCCTCGCAGAGTTAAACAGCAGTAACTACACGACCCACTGCTACCACAGATCTCTTAAGTTCCTCTACTTGCTTCGCATAGTGGCGAAAGAACACCCTGGAAGACTTCCAGCCCGTGTATGAACGGAGATGTTCAAAATCCATACAATTAAAGAAATTTAGGGATGAGGCAACTTTCCTCGGATCGTGACCTGCGGGTGTACTGTCAGGATCCGCTCTGCGAATAAAATATGTGATTTTCGCTCTGAGTTGATTCAGAGATAAATTTGAGCCTGATGTTTCTCCCCTGAATAGTTGACCACCCTTGAAGTCTGAAGTTCTACGAAGATAGACCTTTAGGCATTCTACTGGACATAGAGATGCATCTTCTTTCAGAGGGCAGATTCTCCAGGGACCCCACCTGTTGGTGGGTAACTCATTCTTGGCGAGAAACGTAGGATCCGGAAACAGGTTCAGATCCCCCCCATCCAGGAACTGAACATGACCTGCCTCTCTCGAGAGGGCTACGATCTCACTAACCCTGGCCCCGGACGCGAGTGCAAATAGAAAAATAACTTTTTGCGTCAAATCCTTTAACGCACATTCTTCATTGCTCAACAGGGAGGCGAAATGAAGAACTTTGTCTAAAGACCATGAGATGGGCTTTGGAGGTGCTGAAGGTCTGAGCCTAGCGCAGGCTTTCGGAACTTTATTAAAGATCTCGTTACCTAGGTCGATCTGGAAGGCAAATAAAATGGGTCTCATCAAAGCAGATTTACACACTGAAATCGTGTTAGCTGCCAACCCTTGGCCATGGAGGTGGATGAAGAAAGATAAGCAGAAGTCTGTTGAGATCTCCTGCGGATTATTTGCCTTTACAAAGGCCACCCATTTTCTCCAAGATGACTCATATTGCCTTCTAGTCGATTTGCACTTATATTCTTCTAGGAAGTCTATGCTGGCTTTCGAAATCCCGAAACGCTTTCTCACCGCAAGGGCGAGAAAATCATGAGCTGCAGGGTCCGGGTTTTCTATAATGAAGCGCAGACAGTCGACTTCTGGACTCGCTGGGTCAGAACTGGATGTGGTAGCGGCACAAACTTCATCTGTAGTTCCAACGCCAAGGGGAACCACATACTGTTCGGCCACTTGTGGGCCACTACTGCCGCTACCCCCTTGAAGGATCTCAGTTTGTTGAGGACCCTCAACAGAAGGTTGTGAGGAGGGAACAGATAAATCCTGGACCATCTGTTCCAGTCGAGGGACATCGCGTCCACTGCTTCCGCTAAGGGGTCCTCGTACGGGGACACGTACAGGGGCAACTTCTTGTTGTCTTTCGTCGCAAAGAGGTCTATCTGCAGTTCTGGGACTTGATTCAGAATGAAGGAGAATGATCCTGCGTCTAAGGACCATTCCGACTCTATCGGTGTGAACCTGGATAGAGCGTCCGCTGTCACATTGCAGACTCCTTGAAGGTGAACTGCCGACAGGTACCACTTCTTCTTTTCCGCCAATTGGAAAATGGCTAACATCACTTGGTTGAGAGGTGGTGACCTCGACCCTTGTCGATTCAAGCGTCTCACAACCACCTCGCTGTCCATCACCAATCTTATGTGGATCGAGTGACGCGGGGAGACTTTCTTTAAGGTAAGGAGCACTGCCATAGCTTCTAGAAAGTTTATATGAAAGGTCCTGAATAGCTTGGACCAAGTCCCCTGGACTTTTTTCCGATGAGAGTGACCTCCCCATCCCTCCTTTGAGGCGTCTGAGTGAATCGTCATCGACGGGGGAGGTGGCTGAAGAAGAACCGACTTCTTTAGATGTCTGGCTTGGGACCAAGGCCTGAGAAGAGTACGTAGCCGAGGCGGCACTGGTCTTCTCAGATCTCTTCGCGCGTTTGATGCATACCTTCTCCAAACTCCGGTTGCATCCTTTAGCTGTGCTCTTAGCACTGGGTCTGTCACTGAAGCAAACTGGAGAGAGCCTAGTACCCTCTCCTGTTCGCGTCTTGATATCCTTTCGGAATCTAGAAGTCTCTTGACAGACCCCGTTATCTCCTTCCTTTTCTTCGTCGGGATGGAGAAACTGTGTGACAAAAGGTCCCAGTGGATTCCCAGCCACTGGAACCTTTGGGATGGAGAAAGTCGAGACTTTTTTCTGTTGATCTTGAAGCCTAGGTACTCTAGGAACTGGATCACCTGACTGGAAGCTTGCAAGCATTCGGTCTCGGATGCTGCCCACACCAGCCAGTCGTCCAGGTAGGCTACTACCTGAATTCCCTTTAGGCGTAATTGTTTGAGAGCTGCGCTCGCAAGCTTCGTGAAAATCCTTAGGGCTATGTTTAGCCCGAATGGCATGGCTCTGAAGGCGTATAGTCTCCGTTGTAGCCTGAACCCTAGGTAGGGGGAGAGTCGACGGCTGATTGGAATGTGCCAATAGGCGTCTGACAAGTCTATAGAGACTGAGTATGCCCTCTTGGGCAGTAAGGTCCTTATGTGTTGCAGTGTTAGCATCTTGAATTTGCAATTCACTATGAACTTGTTGAGTGGCGACAAGTCCAGAATGACTCTGAGCTTTTCCGAGTCTTTCTTGGGAACACAAAACAGCCTCCCTTGGAATTTGATGGACTTCACCTTTCGGATCACCTTTTTCTCCAACAGTTCTTGAACGTACTCCTCCAGAACGGGGGTGGAGTGTTGGAAAAACCGAAGGCACGGGGGTGGAGTGCTGTACCAGCTCCAGCTCAGTCCATTCTTGAGTAGGCTTTGGGCCCAGGGATCGAAGGTCCAGCGATCCCAAAATTTCATCAGTCTCCCTCCTACCGGTATCGTTTCACTTGGACTGCCGTCCTGAGGTCTTGCCTCCCTGACCACGACCACCTCTGAATCCCCTTCCCCTTGAGGGGCGCCTAGACGAGCCTCTGGCTGCTCCTCTAGGTTTTGCACGAAAGGAAGAAGACTGTCCTTCGAACATTGGGGTGAATGTGGATGACTGACCAGGCACAGCCTGGGGTACCCACTGAAAAGTAGTCGGGGTTTGTGCCACCATCTGGGGCACTGGAGGCAATGGCAATTGCAGTTGCTGTTGCTGTCTAAAAGGCTTGGCTGACTGAGACGGTAGCCTAGTCCTCATATTCTTCCTCTTTGGTTGAGGACCCTCATCCGGGGAAGATTTTCTTTTGATAGCCAGGCCCCACTTCTGGAGAAGGTTTCTATTCTCCACGGCGGCCTTATCAACAACCTCTTTGAGCACATCGGTAGGGAAAAGGTCTTTTCCCCAAATGTTGGAGGAGATTAACCTCCTTGGCTCGTGTCTCACCGAGGCCCCGGTGAACACGAACTCCCTGCAAGCTCTCCTTGCCCTGACGAAGCTATAAAGGTCCTTCGTCACTGTGGCTAGGTGAGACTTAGCCACTACCATGAACATTTCATGGACCTTGGGGTCACTTGCCATCGTCTCAAGAGTAGTCTGATGAGACATTGAGGCAGCCAGTCTTTCTTTTGTCTCGAACTCTCTTCGTAAAAGAGAGTCGGACAGCTTGGGGAGGTCCTCGCCGAATTGCCGTCCGGCAATATCAGCCTCCAACTTTCCCACTGAGAATGTCAGATGGACATCCTTCCAGTCTTTGTGGTCCCTAGGCAGGCCCAGCGACAAGGGTTTACACTCCTCCAGGGAGGGGCAAGGCTTGCCGGCCTCGACTGCCTTTAGGACAGCCGCAAACCCTTTCTGTAAAAAGGGGAAGGCTCTAGCAGGAGAGGACACAAAAGAAGGGAGCTTCTTGTTCAATGCAGCTACCTTCGAGTTAGAGAAGCCCCTCTCTTTCATCGAGGATGAAAGTAGGGCTTGAGCCTTAGCGTGGTCCATAATTATGACCTCCTTCGGCTCTGTCTCCTCCCTTGAAGCTGGTTCTTTTCTCAGCCGGACATAGCAGTCCGGATATGATGCCTTGCTGGGCCAAAATTCCACCTCCTCTAGTGGAACTGAACCCAGCTTATCCGAGATGACGATCTTTCCAGTCGTCATTGGCATGTGCTCAGCATACCTCCAGGGGTTAGCATCTGAGCATACGGGAAGGTCTTTCACATTGAGCCCTTTCCGGGGTCCACGTGATTCTGCCAGGGACTGCATACGCAGTTCCATAGCAGCCGCCTTCTCCTGATTCTCCTTCTGCATTTGTTGGATCATTCCAACAATCGAAGAGAGGGCCTGTCCCAGTTCTACTGGGAGACCGGCCGATGTTGAGGGGATAGGATCCGGAATCTGAACCGGAATAGCCGACACCTCGTCGACCTCATACTCTACGACATCCGGGGTTTGAACTTCATCCTGACCTTCTGCCAGGAGGTCTTGTTCCAAACGTTCGTCCAGGTCAGACATCCTGTCATCTAACTGGATGTCTTGCATCACAACTGCGACTTCCACGTCCACCTGGACTTGATCTTGAGGGATCTCCTCTTGAGGCTGGGGAATCACTGCATCAGCTGATGCCTGGGGAAAAAGATACGCCCTCATCTTCTCACTTGGAAGATAAGGGCCAGAGGTGTTCTTCTTGAAGCCCCTTACCCAAATACGAAGCTTTTCCCTTGCTATATCCCTTGATTCCGCCGTTCTAGGGGAATCAAAAGCCTCAGTAATCAGGTTAGTGCATACAGTACATACCTGAGGGTCCCAATACTGGAGATCATCCTTGGAGACAGCACATGCTGCATGTCTCCTACAACACTCATGTCCGCAGAGGTTCTTGCTGCGGACATTGCAGAAAACATTTCCGCACTTCGGAGGGTCCTCCTGTAAAGAGAAGAAATTTCCATGAGTATCAATAGTGCTAGAAGACACAGTGCAGTACCAAAACCCTTACTATAGTTTTCCTCTTACTGTATATGCTATACAGAAGAATACTAGTACAGTATAGGGGGATGTGTGCCGGCCTGCCTTTGCCGGCCGGCACACACCACAACTAGCTTTAAAGTATACTACTTAACAGCTATAGGGCGGCAGCACTCTGGTTCAAATGCCTGTGCCGGTCGGCAGCAACTGCCGGCCGGTAACAGCCAGTGTTGGCCGGCAATGGCTGCCGGCCAGCAACTACACAAGGTAGTACCCAGCTGCCGGCCACACTCTTGGTGACCGGCAGACAAGGGCTGACATAAGCCGGCCGGCAAAGGTACAAGACCGATGCCAGCCGGCCGCAAAAGAACCAGAGGACTACACCTGCCCGGCTGCCGGCCTCATAGGCCGGCAGCCGGGACAGGTACAGCACTTAGAAGAAAAATAGAATGGATGCCGGGATAAGAGTGTACACAACCTCCAAGCCCGGCAACCGAAAGAGTGCATATAAGGAAGGGGAGAAACTAATTCAGGCTTCCTTGACCCATGCCGTCCTGCTC
>NC_090726.1:26247386-26252386 GCF_036898095.1 Palaemon carinicauda | reverse complement strand
AACCTCCCACATTTCCACCACAGATGAAGCTTCATACTGCTGAGTCCCCTACTGCTGCTACCTCCGCGGCCATCTAAGGCACCGGAAGAAGCAGCAGGGCCTACCGGAACTGCGTCACAATTGCTCGCCATTCATTCCTATTTTTAGCACGCTCTCTTGCCTCTCTCACATCTATCGTCCTATCACCCAGAGCTTTCTTCACACCATCCATCCACCCAAACCTTGGCCATCCTCTTGTACTTCTCCCATCAACTCTTGCATTCATCACCTTCTTTAGCAGACAGCCATTTTTCATTCTCTCAACATGGCCAAACCACCTCAACACATTCATATCCCCTCTAGCCGCTAACTCATTTCTTACACCCGTTCTCACCCTCACCACTTCGTTCCTAACCCTATTAACTCGAGATACACCAGCCATACTCCTCAGACACTTCATCTCAAACACATTCAATTTCTGTCTCTCCATCACTTTCATTCCCCACAACTCCGATCCATACATCACAGTTGGTACAATCACTTTCTCATATAGAACTCTCTTTACATTCATGCCCAACCCTCTATTTTTTACTACTCCCTTAACTGCCCCCAACACTTTGCAACCTTCATTGACTCTCTGACGTACATCTGCTTCCACTCCACCATTTGCTGCAACAACAGACCCCAAGTACTTAAACTGATCCACCTCCTCAAGTAACTCTCCATTCAACATGACATTCAACCTTGCACCACCTTCCCTTCTCGTACATCTCATAACCTTACTCTTACCCACATTAACTCTCAACTTCCTTCTCTCACACACCCTTCCAAATTCTGTCACTAGTCGGTCAAGCTTCTCTTCTGTGTCTGCTACCAGTACAGTATCATCCGCAAACAACAACTGATTTACCTCCCAATCATGATCATTCTCGCCTACCAGTTTTAATCCTCGTCCAAGCACTCGAGCATTCACCTCTCTCACCACTCCATCAACATACAAGTTAAACAACCACGGCGACATCACACATCCCTGTCTCAGCCCCACTCTCACCGGAAACCAATCGCTCACTTCATTTCCTATTCTAACACATGCTTTACTACCTTTGTAGAAACTTTTCACTGCTTGCAACAACCTTCCACCAACTCCATATAACCTCATCACATTCCACATTGCTTCCCTATCAACTCTATCATATGCTTTCTCCAGATCCATAAACGCAGCATACACCTCCTTACCTTTTGCTAAATATTTCTCGCATATTTGCCTATATATATATATATATATATATATATATATATATATATATATATATATATATATATATATATATATATATATATATATATATATAAGAAGAGGATGACCAAAACTTTAAGCATAAGTCTGATAGTAAACAGAAACTTGTTTATCTGAAAGAGAAACATTAGTGCCACTTTTAACATACCGAGGTATGAAGGTCAGAAAAGTCTGTATTACTAATCAGTTACATTAGCGTTAGAAACGCTCGGCACACATGTCTGCACTTATGCTAGGTTCACCTTTGGAAGTGGAACAGTAAACGTGGGCACCTTAGTACCCTCACTTAGTTTGTAGCACAGAATGTAACTACACACTCACCCTGGAATTAATTGTCCCAATTAAAACCACTGTTCCTCGCAGAGTTAAACAGCAGGGTTAACGACTCAACCCACTGCTACCACAGAACTCTTTAGTTGCTTCACTTGCTTCGCATAGTGGCGAAAGAACACTCTGGAAGACTTCCTGCCAGTGTATGAATGAAGATGTTCAAAATCCATACAATTAAGGAAATTTAAGGATGAAGCAACTTTCCTTGGATCGTGACCTGCGGGTGTACTGTCAGGATCCGCTCTGCGAATAAAATATGCGATTTTCGCCCTGAGTTGATTCAGTGATAAATTTGAGCCTGATGTTTCTCCCCTGAATAGTTGACCACCCTAGAAGTCTGAAGTTCTATGAAGATAGACCTTTAGACATTCTACTGGACATAGAGATGCATCTCCTTTCAGAGGGCAGATTCTCCAGGGTCCTACCTGTTGGTGGGTAACTCATTCTTGGTGAGAAAGAAAGGATCCGGAAACAGGTTCAGTTCTCCCCCATCCGGGAACTGAACACGACCTTCCTCTCTCGGGAGGGCTACAATCTCACTAACCCTGGCCCCGGACGCGAGTGGAAATAAGAAAATAATTTTTTGGGTCAAATCCATTAATGCACCCTCCTCATTGCTCCACAGAGAAGCGAAATGAAGAACTTTGTCTAAAGACCATGAAATGGGCTTTGGAGGTGCTGAAGGTCTGAGCCTAGCACAGGCTTTCAGAACTTTATTGCCTTCTAATAGATTTGCACTTATTTTCCTCTAGGAAGTCTATGCTGGCTTCCAAAATCCCGAAACGCTTTCTCACCGCTAGGGAGAGAAAATCATGAGCTGCAGGATCCGGGTTTCTGTAATGAAGCGCAGACAGAAGACTTCTGGACTCGCTGGGTCAGAACTGGATCTGGTAGCGGTAGAAACTTCAGTCGTAGTTCCAATGCCAGTGGGAACCACACGATGTTCGACCACTTGTGGGTCTCTATTGCCGCTACCCCCCTTGAAGGATCTCAGTTGTTGAGGACCCTCAACAGAAGGTTGTGAGGAGGGAACAGATAAATCCTGGACCATCTGTTCCAGTCGAGGGACATCGCGTCCACTGCTTCCGCTAAGGGGTCCTCGTACGGGGACACGTACAGGGGCAACTTCTTGTTGTCTTTCGTTGCAAAGAGGTCTATCTGCAGTTCTGGGACTTGTTCAGAATGAAGGAGAATGATCCTGCGTCTAAGGACCATTCCGACTCTATCGGTGTGAACCTGGATAGAGCGTCCGCTGTCACATTGCGGACTCCTTGAAGGTGAACTGCCGACAGGTACCACTTCTTCTTTTCCGCCAATCGGAAGATGGCCAACATCATCTGGTTGAGAGGTGGTGACCTCGATCCTTGTCGATTCAAGCATCTCACAACTACCTCGCTGTCCATCACCAACCTTATGTGGATCGAGTGACGCGGGGAGACTTTCTTTAAGGTAAGGAGCACTGTCATAGCTTCTAGAAAGTTTATGTGAAAGGTCTTGAATAGCTTGGACCAAGTCCCCTGGACTTTTTTCCGATGAGAGTGACCTCCCCGTCCCTCCTTCGAGGCGTCTGAGTGAATCGTCACCGACGGGGGAGGTGGCTGAAGAAGAACCGACTTCTTTAGATGTCTGGCTTGGGACCAAGGCCTGAGAAGAGTACGTAGCCGATGCGGAACTGGTCTTCTCAGATTTCTTCGCGCGTTTGATGCATAACTTCTCCAAACTCCGGTTGCATCCTTTAGCTGTGCTCTTAGCACTGGGTCTGTCACCGAAGCAAACTGGAGAGAGCCCAGTACCCTCTCCTGTTTGCGTCTTGATATCCTTTCGGAATCTAGAAGTCTCTTGACAGAACCCGCTATCTCCTTCCTTTTCTTCTCCGGGATGGAGAAACGGTGTGACATTAAGTCCCAGGGGATTCCCAGCCACTGGAACTTTTGAGATGGAGAAAGTCGAGACTTTTTTCTGTTGATCTTGAAGCCTAGATACTCTAGGAACTGGATCACTTGACTGGAAGCTTGCAAGCATTCTGTCTCGGATGCTGCCCACACCAGCCAATCGTCCAGGTAGGCTACTACCTGAATTCCCTTTAGGCGTAATTGTTTGAGAGCTACGCTCGCAAGCTTCGTGAAAATCCTTGGGGCTATTTTTAGCCCGAATGGCATGGCTCTGAAGGCGTATAGTCTTCGTTGTAGCTTGAACCCTAGGTAGGGGGAGAGTCGACGGTTGATTGGAACGTGCCAATAGGCGTCTGACAAGTCTGTGGAGACGGAATATGCCCTCTTGGGCAGTAAGGTCCTTATGTGTTGCAGTGTTAGCATCTTGAATTTGCAATTCACTATGAACTTGTTGAGTGGCGACATGTCCAGAATGACTCTGAGCTTTTCCGAGTCTTTCTTAGGAACACAAAACAGCCTCCCTTGGAATTTGATGGACTTCACCCTTCGGATCACATTTTTTTCTAACAGTTCTTGAACGTACTCCTCCAGAACGGGGGTGGAGTGTTGGAAAAAACCGAGGGCACGGGGGTGGAGTGCTGTACCAGCTCCAGCCCAGTCCGTTCTTGAGTAGGCTGTGGGCCCAGGGATCGAAGGTCCACCGATCCCGAAAATTCTGAAGTCTCCCTCCTAACGGCATCATCTCACTTGGACTGCCGTCCTGAGGTCTTGCCTCCCCGACCGCGACCACCCCTGAATCCCCTTCCCCTTAAAGGGCGCCTAGACGAGCCTCTGGCTGCTCCTCTAGGCTTTGCTCGAAAGGAAGTAGACTGCCCTTCGAACGTTGTGGTGAACACCGTGGACTGTGTCGACACGGCCTGGGGTACCCACTGGAAAGTGGTCGGGGTTTGTGCCACCATCTGGGGCACTGAAGGCATCGGCAACTACTGTTGCTGTTACTGTTCAACTGGCTTGGCTGGCCGAGACGGTAGCCTAGGCCTTTTAGTCTTCCTCTTCGGTAGGGGACCCTCATCCGGGGAAGACTTTCTCTTGATAGACAGGCCCCACTTTTGGAGAAGATTTCTATTCTCCGTGGCGGCCTTATCCACAACTTCTTTGACCAATTCTCTAGGGAAAAAGTCTTTGCCCCAAATGTTGGAGGAGATTAGTTTCCTTGGCTCGTGCCTCACCGTAGCCAAGGTGAACACGAACTCCCTACAAGCTCTCCTCGCCCTGACGAAGCTGTAAAGATCCTTCGTCACTGTGGCCAGATGAATCTTGGCCACTACCATGAACATTTCTTGGACCTTGGGGTCACTTGCCATCGTCTCAAGAGTGGTCTGAAGAGACATTGAGGCAGCCAGTCTTTCTTTTGTCTCGAGCTCTCTCCGCAAAAGAAAGTCAGACAGCTTAGGGAGGTTCTCACCGAACTGACGTCCGGCAATATCAGCCTCCAACTTCCC
>NC_090726.1:26219909-26227409 GCF_036898095.1 Palaemon carinicauda | reverse complement strand
CTCTGGAAACTTGAGTATTAGATTCTTATGCTGTATAAATTTAGCTGTGGTCGTAAAGTAAGAATTAATTAGAATTAAACTAATCTTATGGCAGAGCTATTGCCTAGACCGGAGGCACCTTCGCCACTGTCGTTCGTAACGCATGAGTTATTTAGTTAGCCAGAACGACTTTCTCGGTATAATAGCTTAAATAAAAATAATGAGCTATTTAGTCTTCATTGCTAGGAATTAATTATATTCACATTAGTTTCGTCGAATTAGGTAGCCGATCTTGTTTACACTAGGCTTCCTAGCCTAGGCGTTATAGTATACTCTCTTGCATGATATAATAAGTGTTCCTAGTGCTATTAAATTTAAATGAAGATAATAGGCAATTTATACATGTAAGATATATGGATTGCATATAGAATTTCCTCTTCTAAGATAGTATACGAGAGAGCTTCGATGAGTTAGGTAGTCGATCTCACTGTCGCTAGGCTAGTAGCCTAGTGGCTTTAGTATACTTCCCCGGTTACTCTCATATATAGGGTAATCCCTCCTTCCCTCTGAGTGTAGCCTATGGCTACAATCCTAGTTAGTCTTGCCTTGAATTGTCATTCTGGCAAGGTTAGGCTAGGGTTTTTCTGCCCCTTCACCTAGCTACTGATGGTGAGCTTTGGGTTTGGGTCAGAACCTCAGAGTACTTGTCGTGCACTGGCAACTGATCGATAGGGTGAATGTAATCCCCTGTCAGATCTTGTTGGTTGGCATAGAGGGCCTTGCCTCCCTAGACTGCACTTGAAGGGGTCATGTGATCCCTTTCTCCCTGTGGTTTAGTTGACAAGTCCTGTGGTCGCATACCCTAGGCTGAAGAATAGTGATTATTTTTCTGCCTAGGATGGCGCTGGCATTAGGACTCTGTTTCTCTATGATTAAGGGTGGCGGCTGGATGATTGCGGGCCCCCTTACTGTATTGGCAGTTCCTAGGCTGGGGAATGTATTCTCCGTCCGCCTAGGATGGCGCCGATACTGAAACAGAGCTTCCTCTAGGTGTGGTAGGGCCGACATGCTGCCGGATCCTCTCACACCTTATACAGGACCCTTTCCCCTTCCCATTCTGTCCTTTAGTGATGGCCTAGCCATCACATCCCTTTGGCCGTTCTCCTACAATCTTGCCGATTGCCGGCAGGCTGTATGGCCGGCTTGGGCTTTTGCCTGTATGGCCTAGTCATATAGCTTCCCTATTGGACATATAGTTCCGGGATAGCTGTATCGGCAGGTCTAGCTGCCGGCAGTAGACCCATTTGCTTTAGAGTGTTCTTCAGTCCTCCCTTGGGTTGCCATCCACATTCTACAACCGGCAGATACCGGCACAGAGGTGGATGGGTAAAAGCTTGATTATCCTATATTCTCCGCTTACATTAGAACCCTCATTCCAAAGGAAGGAAGTGATACAGTGCTCTTACATCACCCTTCACTCCTTGCTTTCTCTCTCTCTATTGGCTAGTGCCGCAAGCTACTGACCTAACTGGCGACTGCCGGCCACTAACCTTGCCGGCAAGATGCAGGCTAGATTTGTGGTCCGACAGCCGTTAATTCACTGTCATATCTGACTCTGCCAGCGAGAGCCGGCCGAGTCTGGTATTCCAGTCACTACCCTGTTACATTGAATGCTGGCTGGGATAGTATTCCGACATCCGGTGACCCGCCAGTGTCCGGCAAGCCGCCGGCAATCTGGTGGGCCGCCGGCCATAAAAATTATCAATATTGTGCCAGTTGAATTGCGCCTTAGGTACTATCCTTGCCGGGTGCATACCGGCAATAACTATGGTATATGTTTATAGAGTAGCCAGTACATCTGTAGTATAGAGTATATTGCAGACAGAAAACTATGGTATAAAATTATACAGTAGTTAGATTTTCCAACATACTCCGTGTGTCCAAGCGCAGTCTATTGTTGAGACCTTATAAGGTTGGGAAAGGAATTCCCTTTCTTTATACTGATAGATGATCAAGTATTTTGATCCTCAATATTAATCTTTTTGGAAGTGAGTGTTGTTTACACTACTCTATCCCTATAGGATAAATTCTTCCATCGGGCCTCCTGAGGAGGATAACCCTAGAATTAATATTGAGGGAGGTCACAGCAATTGGCTGGGCGGGAAACATACGTAAGTGTCTTTCTTATTTCATTTCTAGCTTACCTATCCTAAGCTATATGCAACAAGATAAAATGGAAAATATTATTATAATATTTATTAGTTTATCTAGTGAGATAGACTACGTTATACTTATTTTATTTTCCTCTCTTTACAGGAGGACCATGTGAAGTGCGACAGCGTCTTCTGCAACGTATGTAGCAGGAACTTCTGTGGCTATCTAGGGTGTAGGACACACTCCCTCTGCTCCATCACCAAGGGACCTCTCAAATACTGGGACCCACAGGTATGTACAGTATGTTAAGACCTGGTGTATGATGCTTTTGAAAATCCCAAGACAATAGAGTCAAGGGATGCAGCTCGGGACAAGCTGCGCAAATGGTTTCGTGGCTTCCGAAAGAATATCACGGGGTCTTACCTCCCTAGTAAGCGTATGAGAACCCTTCTATTCCCCAAAGCACCAAAGCATCTGTGGATGCTGTTATTCCTTAGCCTCACCCTGAGATCCCTTGCATCCAGATGGCTGTCGACACGGATGTCTCGGATGCGATGAAGGACATCCATCTAGATGATGAGAGGATGTCAGAGGTGTCAGAAAACACCGAAAAGGACCTTATGGCGGAACGTCGAGATGAGGAGTCAACGTTGGCTCCAGTGACAGAGGAGGATGAAGTCGAAACAGTCTCTGTTTTGTCGGTTCCTGCCCCAGTACCCGTGCCCTCTACATCCTCCGCTCCTCAACCTGAGAGGTCGGACGACACCTTATCTGCCATCAAAGCTATGATGGAAATGTTCGAGAAGAAGAGCGAACAAAGGGAAGCTGCATTCAGGAAGGAGATTCTTAAGATAACAGCGACCCGTGGGTCTCAACGGAGACTCAACGTAAAGGGTCTTCCCTATACTCCGAGGTAAACCTATGGAGGCATGCCGAGTACATGCCGATTACAAACAGTAAGATCTTTATTTCAGAGAAGCTGTGAGCTGACTTTTTCGAGGACATTGAGTTCTGTCCCAGCTTTGAGTCCTATCCAGACTGCTTCGGTCATCTAAGGGCGGAACCTGTATCCAAGGAGGAGGGAGAGCCTAAGGAGGTCATAGTGCTTGACCATACGAAGACTCAGGCTTTGTTAGCCAGCAGTATGAAGCACAGGGCCTTCAACAATTCGAAGGTGCCGGTCCTGAGCAAGAAACATCCCTCTTTTCTTGCTCTAGCAACTATGGCTTTCCCCTTTGCGGAAAAAATTGTTTAAGGCGGTGATTAAGGCAGTGGAAGCTGGGAAACCTTGCCCTACACTGGAGGAGTGTAGGCCCCTTTCCCTAGCCTTGCCAACGGATAACAAAGACTGGAAGGATATTCAACTTACCTTCTCAGTCGGGAAGTTGGAGGCTGATATCGCTGGACGTCAGTTAAGCGAAAACCTCCCCAAGTTGTCTGTGTTTCTCCTTCGCAGGGAACAAGATACAAAGGAGAGGCTTGCTGCCTCTCTGTCCCTCCAGGTGTCCATCTAGGCAATGGCTAGTGAACAGAGATCCCCCGATATGTTCATGGTCATGGCCAAAACACATTTGGCAACCCTAACTAAAGACTTCTACAGCTTTGTTAGGACAAGAAGGGCTTGTAGAGAGTTCATGTTTGCCTCGGCTGCGGTCAAACACGAGCCAAAGAAGTTGATATCTTCCAATATCTGGGGGAAAGACCTATTCCCAAACGATTTGGTCAAAGAGATAGTCGACAAGGCCCCCACGTAGAATAGAAATCTTCTCCAGAAATGGGGCATGTCGGCTAAGAGGAAGTCTTCTCTGGATGAGGATCCCCAACCGAAGAGGAAAACAAAGAGGCCAAAAGTGACATCTCGCCCTGCTAGACAACAACAACTTCCCGTTACCGCGATGCCACAGATGGCGGCACAGTCCCAACCCACCTACCATATGGTACCCCAGCAAGTGGTGACTCAGTCACCAGCCTTTACTCCCGCCTATGAGAGGCAGACCACCACCTTTCGCCCTAGAGGTGGGGGGTCAGGTAGAGATTCCTCTAGACGTCCCTCAAGAGGATGAGGGGGTAGGGGAGCACACGGTCGAGGAGGCAAGCCCTCCGGAAACCAGAAGCAATGAGATGCTTCCAGTAGGAGGAAGACTCCGACTCTTCCGGGATCGTTGGACCTTCGAGCCCTAGGCCCACAGCCTAATTGAAAATGGACTAGGTTGGAGCTGGAAGATAGCTCCACCATCATTTCCTCAGTTCTTCCAACACTCCACCCCCGTTCTGGAAGAATATACCTGAGAGCTCTTGAGCAAACGCTTGATAAAGAGGGCAAATTACAGGGAAGGCTGTTTTGTGTTCCCTAGAAGGACTCAGACAAACTCAGAGTCATTCTGGATTTGTCGCTACTCAACAAGTTTATCGAGAACGACAAGTTCAAGATGCTAACCCTTCAACACATAAGGGCCTTGTTGCCCAAAAGGGCATACACAGTCTCCATAGACATGGCAGATGCCTATTGGCACATTCCGATCAATCGCCAACTCTCCTCCTACCTAGGATTCAGGCTACAAAAAAGAAAGTACGCTTTCAGAGCCATGCCCTTCGGACTAAACATAGCCCCAAGGATCTTCACGAAGCTTGCAGAAGCAGTCGTTCAACAGCTACGCCTACAAGGAGTCCAGGTGGTATCTTATCTGAACGATTGACTGGTGTGGGAAGCATCCGAGTCGAAATACATGCAAGCATCCAAGAAAGTGATTCAGTTCCTGGAACATATAGGATTCAAGATCAACACCATAAAGTCTCGACTATCTCCAGCTCAGAAATTCCAATGGCTAGGCATACATTGGGACTTTCAGTTTCATCCTCTCTCCATTCTATTAAAGAAGAGGAGAGAGATAGCGGGATCTGTCAAGAGACTTCTAAAATCCAACAGGATTTCAAGATGCCAACAGGAGAGAGTGCTGGGCTCCCTTCAGTTTGCATCAGTGACAGACCCAGTGCTAAGAGCACAGCTAAAAGATGCATCAGGAGTCTAGAGAAGATACGCATCAAACGCTAGAAGAGGTCTAAAAAGACCAATACCGATTCGGCTACGATCACTTCTCAAGCCATGGTCATAGGCCAGAAACTTCAAGAGGTCAACACCTCTACAACCGCCTCCACCCTCAGTCGTTATCCACACGAATGCATCATTGGAAGGATGGGGAGGTCACTCTCATCAACGCAGAGTTCAAGGAACTCTGTCCCCTCTATTCAAGACATTCCATATCAACATTTTGGAGGCCATGACAGTCTTCCTCACACTGAAGAAATTATCCCCTCGTCCTTCAGTCCACATAAGACTGATTTTGGACAGCGAGGTGGGAATGAGATGTCTGAATTGTCAAGGCTCGAGATCGCCTCAACTCATCCAAGTGATGTTGACCATCTTCCGTTTAGTAGAAAAGAGGAGATGGCAGTTGTCAGCAGTTCACCTTCAGGGGTTCCGCAATGTGACAGCGGACGCTCTATCCAGGATAACTCCGATAGAGTCAAAATGGTCCCTAGATGCAAGATCATTCACCTTCATCTTACATCAAGTCCCGGAACTGTAGATCGACCTCTTCGCAATAAACGACAACAAGAAACTTCCTCGATACATGGCCCCGTACGAGGACCCTCTAGCGGAAGCAGGGGATGCCATGTCCCTCGACTGGTACAAATTGACCAGGGTTTACCTGATCCCTCCACCCAACCTGCTGATGAATGTCTTCAACAAGCTGCGATCTTTTCAAGGAACAGCAGTTCTAGTGGCTCCCAAGTGGCCCCGGAGCAACTGGTTCCCCTTAATTTTGGAATTACAGCCGAGGCCGATTCCTCTGCCGGACCCACTTCTGTCTCAACAAGTACAGACATCAACTGTCTTCACTTCTTTACAGAAAACAGAAGACCTTCATCTCATGATTTTCTCTCCGTAGCAGTAAAGAAAAGGTTTGGGATCACGAAAGAAAGTATAGACCTCTTACAGGAATATAAGTCTAAATCTACCAAAAGACAATAGGAGTCATCTTGGAAGAAGTGGGTGGCCTTTGTCAAGACAAGAAATCCAAAGGAAATATCGATGGATTTCTGCTTGTCTTTCTTTATTCACCTTCATGAACAAGGTTTAGCAGCCAACATGATAACTACGTGTAAATCTGCCTTGACTAGACCTCTGCTTTATGCTTTCCAAGTAGACTTGTCTAATGAGATTTTTAACAAAATCCCTAAGGTCTGTGCCAGGCTCAGGCCCGCAGCACCTCCAAGGCCCATCTCATGGTCTTTGAAAGATTTGACTCAAAAAGGTATATTCTTGTTTGCTCTAGCCTCAGGAGCTAGAGTTAGTGAGATAGTGGTCTTGTCTAGGGAACAAGGCCATATCCAGTTTGCTGAAACGGAAGTGCTAAATCTCTTTCCCGACCCAACGTTTCTTGCCAAGAATGAGCTACCCACTAAGAGGTGGGGTCCCTGGAGAATCTGCCCTCTGAAGGAAGATGTGTCGCTGTGTCAAGTGGAGAGTCTAAAGGTCTATCTTCACAGAACTTCAGACTTCAGGGGAGGACAGCTCTTTAAAGGAGAAACATCGGGCTCAAACTTATCCCTGAAACAACTAAGGGCGAAGATCACCTACTTCATTCGCAGAGCGGATCCTGACTGTACACCCGCAGGTCATTATCCTGGGAAAATTGCTTCTTTGTTAAATTTTTCCAGCTTATGGATTTCGAGACCCTTCGCCCGTTTACTGGATGGAAGTCATCCAGAGTGTTTTTCAAACACTGCGCGAAGCAAGTGCAAGAATTAAAACGATTCGTGGTAGCGGCAGGTAGTGTACTAAAACCTGTCGCTTAGTGCTGCGAGGAACAGTGAATTATGTGGGACTGTAATTCTAAAGGGTATACATGTTGGCACTTTCTAGTGCAACATGGTAAGTGAAATTTCATCATGGTGACATTATGGACTGTTCCAGTGTACAAAGGTGATGAAACATAGAATGAACACTAGGTGCCATGGGTTTTTTACACAAGAGTAAATAGACAGACTTCTCAGAAAGACATTAGACAATTTATTAAAATTTACTAAAATTTTCATGTGAGTTGCAAAGATTTTTTTTTCAGGTAAAACAAGCATAGACTATGTTATTAAATTCTATTTCACTTGCATATTTTTGTTATAAATGTATGCTGAAATTTTATTTATTGTTTGACAATAAATGATTAATTGTTTTGTGCGTCTTATTTAACCCTAAACATTTTAATAAAGTTATGTGTGAGCATTCATTTCATTCCTTTTTTTTCTGCATAATTATATCGAGCAAAGGTAGTAACTTTGTTCATATATATATATACAAACCTTTAT
>NC_090726.1:26209909-26214909 GCF_036898095.1 Palaemon carinicauda | reverse complement strand
ATGAGTCTTGGCCACCACCATGAACATTTCATGGACCTTGGGGTCACTTGCCATCGTCTCGAGAGTAGTCTGAAGAGACGTTGAGGCAGCCAGTCTTTCTTTTGTCTCGAACTCTCTTCGCAAAAGAAAGTCAGACAGCTTAGGGAGGTCCTCGCCGAACTGACGTCCGGCAATATCAGCCTCCAACTTTCCAACTGAGAACGTAAGATCGACGTCCTTCCAGTCTTTGTGGTCCATAGGCAGGGCCAGCGACAAGGGTTTACACTCCTCCAGGGAGGGGCAAGGCTTGCCGGCCTCGACTGCTTTTAGTACAGCCGCAAACCCTTTCTGTAAAAAGGGGAAGGCTCTAGTAGGCGAGGACACAAAGGAAGGGAGCTTCTTGCTCAATGCGGCTACCTTTGAGTTAGAGAAGCCCCTCTCTTTCATCGAGGATGAAAGTAGAGCTTGAGCCTTAGCATGGTCCATCACTATGACCTCCTTCGGCTCTGTCTCCTCCTTTGAAGCTGGTTCCTTCCTCAGCCGGACATAACAGTCCGGATATGATGCCTTGCTGGGCCAGAATTCCACCTCCTCCAGGGGAACTGAGCCCAGCTTATCCGAGATGACGATCTTTCCAGTCGTCATCGGCATGTGCTCAGCATACCTCCATGGGTTAGCATCTGAGCACAAGGGAAGGTCTTTCACATTGAGCTTTTTCTGGGGCCCATGTGATTCTGCAAGGCACTGCATCCGCAGTTCCATTGCAGCCGCCTTCTCCTGATTCTCCTTCTGCATTTGTTGGATCATTCCAACAATAGAAGAGAGGGCCTGTCCCAGCTCTACTGGGAGACCGGCCGATGTTGAGGGAATAGGCTCCGGAATCTGAACCGGAGTAGCCGACACCTCGTCGACCTCTTCCTCTACAACGTCTGGGGCTTGAACTTCATCCTGGGCTTCTGCCAGAAGGTCTTCCTCCAGACGCTCATCCACATCAGACATCCTGTCATCTAACTGGATGTCTTGCATCGCGACCGCGACTTCAGCATCCACCTGGATCTGAACTTGGGGGATCTCCTCTTGAGGCTGGGGAATCACTGCATCAACTGATGCCTTAGGGAAAAGATACGCCCTCATCTTCTCACTTGGAAGATAAGGGCCAGAAGTGTTCTTTTGGAAGCCCCTTACCCAGGTACGAAGCTTCTTCCTAGCTATATCCCTTGATTCCGCCGTCCTAGGGGAATCAAAGGCCTCAGAAATCAGGTTAGTGCACACAGTACATACCTGAGGGTCCCAATACCGGAGATCATCCTTGGAGACAGCGCATGCTGCGTGTCTCCTACAAAACTGATGTCCGCAGAGGTTCTTGCTGCGGACGTTGCAGAAAACACTTCCGCACTTTGGAGGGTCCTTCTGTAAAGAGAAGAAATTTCCATGAGTATCAAGTGAACTATGTATCACTGGATATGCATAGTATAGCATAACAATTCAGAAAGGAAAGACACACACTCTTGTTTCCCTCACAACCCATTGTTGCAGCCTTCCAGATAATAAAATCAAATGGTTAATCTCTTCTAGAGTAACCAATGCAAAGTTTCCAGAGGAAACAGGTGGAGCTCACACCTAAGCAATGATTTTAAAATCCTGGATAATAGACAGGAAAGAACTCACTTTCCTATCTGTAGGGCAACAGCAAAGGACTGTGCAAGAAATCACAAAAGTGTTAGAACACACAGTGCTGTACCAAAACCCATACTATAGTTTTCTTCTTACTGTATATGTTATACTGAAGAATACTAGTACAGTATAGGAGGATACGTGCCAACCGGCACCTGCCGGCCGGCACACACCATAACTAGCTTTAAAGTATACTACTTAACAGCTATTAGGCGGCAGAACTCTGGTTCAAATGCATGTGCCAGTCGGCAGCAATTGCCGGCCGGCAACAGCCAATGTCGGCCGGCAATGGCTGCTGGCCGGCAACTACACAAGGTAGTACCCAGCTGCTGGCCACACTCTTGGTGACCGGCAGACAAGGGCTGACATTAGCCGGCCGGCAAAGGTGCAGGACCGATGCCAGCCGGCAGCAAAAGAACCAGAGGACTACAACTGCCCGGCCGGGTCGGGTACAGCACTAGAAGAAAAACAGAATGGATGCCGGGATTAGAGTGTACACTACCTCCAAGCCCGGCAATCCGAAAGAGTGCATATAAGGAAGGGGAGAATCTAATTCAGGCTTCCTGACCAATGCCGTCTGACTCTGCAGGCAGGCATGGATGAGGGACCAAGGGAGGTCCGGGCAGCACTCAAAATATAAGACCCTTGCTGCCGGCCGGCAAGGGGCTGAGTCAATCCCACATCCTAACCTATTCTAGGTCCAGATGTAGAACGACGTACAGTACTGTAATGGCTAAACCATTACGGAGATAGAGGGGGAAGGGACAAAAGAGGGTCCTACCAATCTTGCTTTAGTGACGGATCACCCGCAGCCAAGAAACTTATCTTAGCCTAAGGGAGATCTAAGGGGGGAGGCCAGCAATACTTGCCAGCTCCCAGAGCACCAAAGCAAGGAAGGTGTTGCCACTCCCAGGGAAAGAAACTTATCCTCCCCCGAGAACAGCAACAAGGACTAGTCTGGTAGATCACAAAAGAAGGAATCATATCCACAGAAACCTTCGGTAGTGACCTAAGGAGGCTAAGCCACCTTTGTCTGTGTCAGGCCAGCGAGGGAGACTCTACCCCAAGCCAGAAAAGCACAGACTCAGACTAAAAACTCTGTTGTTCTGTCCCTCTTTGAACCAGACTTACTGGAACAGGAAGGTACAGTAACACCCCAGTATAGTTTTATCGAAAATTAATTCGGAAAAAACCACATAGGGATAAGCCCAAGGCTTAAACAGAGGGAAAGGGATTGCAGACCTTCTCCGAAGAAAAGAAAGCAACCGGGGAGAAAGTATACTAAGGCTCCATAAGCAACTTAGCCTAGGCACCAAGAGAATCGATTACCTAAATCACCGAAACTCACTCGTATACTATCTTGGAAATATTCCACACAATCTTAGATGTATAAAACATAGCCTAAAGCTTCAATAAAATTTCAATACACTCGGAAAAACCAAAATCATGCATAAAGTACTAAGACCAAACGACTAGGCTACATGGCCTAGCGTAGGCCAGAATGGCGAATACTTCGCCAAAATAATACTAAGCACGAAAGGAAATCCAATGTAATGCTAAATAGCTAAATTTTTTTAAAGCAAAACAACCGGGATTGTCACACTGACTAACTAAACTTATACCTAGCGAGCGACAGCGTCCATGACGCCTCCGGTAGGCTACGGCTCTTGTAACAAAGATTAATCCTATTAATCACTCAAAAAATTACCAAGACATGGTACTCAACTTATCGGAGGCCGACGAAGACGGAGAAGCCATGAAAAGCAGAATAAATCCAAGATTTGCGAGAAACACAGGAAAAAACACCGAGTTGTTAAGCTACGCAAAAAGGAATACAGATGGCGCCAGGATTGGCGCCAGGCACGCTTACGAATCGGGAGATAGGGAGCCTTGGGAGCGGCTCCCCCTTTTTCTTTCCCGAATTCGTTTCTTGCCATTTGCCCCCTGCGAGACGAAATCTCTGTTCGGTATGCAGATTGCCATGTGGCATGTCAAGAATACATCCTCTGATATGTCGCGATATCCCTTTCACGATGGATACTCGCTCCAGGAGTTAGAATTCTGGTACCTTAAGGTAAATTCTCTGGGAATATCGCCGTAGTTGTAATATACCCTAGGAAGCTACCCTATAGGAACTTCCATCAGGACGACATGGCTTGAGCCCAAATATGTATATATATATATATATATATATATATATATATATATATATATATATATATAGATATATATATATATATATATACATATATTCCTTTTCAGCCACGTTCTCTGGCATTGCCAGCTGTATAAATGTTCGGTCTCTCCCCGTCTTTCACGTAGGAAAAAGGAAGCAGTCATACCCTGGTGAGAGGGGGTACCCCGAGAGGTACACTCAGAACCGGAATTTTCCACAAATGTGTGAATGCACATTTAAAGTTATTCAGCTATCATTTTTGATGGGTTGCGTATACTAATCACTAATAAGAGATAGCGTATCCTATATCCTAAATAATTTGTGTTCATATCCTCAAGATTATTTGCTCAAACGTATTTTATATTAATGGTGAAATTTTATTACACATACAAACAAACACACAAACACACGAAAAAAAGATAGATACTTTGGACAGAATAAACCCCGAACACGAGTTGCTTCTCGTAAAAGTGTCCTCTTACTTTAATAAAGACTATAAACTTCAGTTCGTTGGAAGCGTCAGCACCATTTCTCCTTCAATATGGACCCTTGTGTCTTAGGTAGGTATGGGAAGAAGTAGCCATACCCACGAGAGATGGGTGTGCATCTGTGTGCGTATCTATTTAAATATTTAAACGTAATTTTTGACGGCTCTGGTACATTAGTGCTTGTTTGGAATCCACGCAGTCCATATCAGAAATTCTTCCTCGCAATTTTAGTTCCATTTCGAGAAAATTTGAACTTCCAAGGAATGACCAGAGTTCGTTTTTCATGGTCCTGGAATCCACCATAAAAAAAAGACGGAATAAGAGGAAAGATGGATTGCATCTTTGGCAGAGACTTTCCACCTGGAGTCCTTCTCTTTCATTCCAGGCTATAATGGGGGTGCAGGGTGTGGATGATGCCTCACATTTTTCAGGCGTTATTTCTAAATGCTTCACTTCATATGAATAAATGACACAAAAAATACATATTTTTCATTTCCTCAGTGATACTCCCTTCCCCCTACCTACATATGGTACACTTATGCCTAGCTACAAGAGGATGTTAGAAAATGATAGAATAATAAAATTTTGATCTCCTAAGTACTACCAAAAAAAAAACCAAGATGAGACCTAAATACATAAGGTATACTTATGTATTGATACAGGAGAGTAAAAAAAGAGATTTT
>NC_090726.1:26199909-26207409 GCF_036898095.1 Palaemon carinicauda | reverse complement strand
CTTTCGCGAGGCTTGTAGCCTAGATGTCTGGCATTAGTACTTTCATGCATGGTATAAGTATTTCCGAGTGTTATTTTATTGAAACTATAGGCAATTATCTTATACATGTAAGATATTGTTGAATTTATTTTCCAAGATTGTATACGAGAGAGTTTCGGTGATTTAGGTAATTGATTCTCATCTTACCTAGCTAGTATTCTAGGTACAGTAGTATACTTCCGCACATCCCTGATTGTTCTTTTCTCCTCTGGAGGCCAAGTTCAATCCCTCTCTCCCTCTGAAAGCCCTTTGCTTATCCTAGTGGTTCTACCTGTATATTAATCTAGTTATAACTATCCTAGGATATTTCTGCCCTGTCCTGATAACCAGAGTGACTGGTTTTTTTGGGTTTGGGCAGAACTTCAGAGTTTTTAGTCTGTGGTCTGCTTCTTCCTAGCATGGAGAATGAGTCTCCTTTGCTACGTTAGGGGCGGACACAGGAAGGTTTGCTTCCCTAGTCCATGTCGGAAGGATTCTGATGATTCCTTCCTCTATTGGCCTAGCAGACTGTCCTGTGTCGTTTTTTCTCGGGGTGGAGAATGATTTTCTCGGTTGCCCGACGAAATAACTTCACATAACTTTGTTCTGGTTGGGAGGAGGATCGCAAGCATTGCCAATCTTCCTCCCTAATAGACAACTCTTGGTTAGGATGAGCTCCCTACCTGCTGAGTGTGTCTCATGCTAGAACGAAGTCTATAGGACCCTTATCCCTTCCCCACTTCTCTTTCTTTTATTTTCTTTTGGCTGCAGTCTTACTTCCGTACCTAGCATAGGTTACGATGGAGGACCGGCTCAGCTCTCTGCCGCCCGGCATTACGTGCCGGCCGGCTGAGACCCCTTTTTTCTTTGCAGAGTGAACCCCAGACCTCCCTTGGTCTCTCTTCCATGTCTGCTGGTAGAGCCCGGCAGGCTGTGGATTCTTTGGAAGCCTGAATGTTACATTCTCCCCATCCATAAGTTCACTCTTTCTGGATGGAAGGTCGTATGGCATGCCGCCCTGTACCCTTACATCCATACTTTTTCTCTGACTATTGTGTTGTACCCCTATCCCGGTTGCCGGCTTGACAGCCGACAACCGGGCAGATAGAGGTTCTCTGATTCTTGGCTACTGTCGGCGGCATGGTTTTATTACCTTTGCCGGCCGGCAGTGGAATCACAGCCCGAATTCGCTGGGCGCTACGATTAGCGGCCAGCAGCCGGGTTTTAGTATTTTCAGCCGTCAGCGGGCAATGATTGCCGGCCGGCACATAGTCGCGAATCAGAGGGCTGCCGCCTATTAGGTACAGATAGTATATCTTTGATCTATAAAGGGGTAGTAGCCGGCCGGCACGTGCCGTAGTACCGGCACGTGCTGGCCGGCACAATAGCATGCGATGTACAGTAGTTGCTATATTTGTAGTGTAGTACACATTGCATTAGTAGAAACTGATGTACAGAGTTTGTGATAACATCAAGTTCTTCATCATACTTATTGTTATCTTGTACAGCCTTTTGTTGAGACCGTACTTTATATAGAAAGTGAGTTCTTTCTGTATTCTTTCAATCCCCTATATTAAAACTACACATTAAATTTCCTTTTAGGAAATTACATAAGGTATTCTAGTATACAATTAACCTTAGTTTTAATATTTTGGGAGGTTACGGCAATTGACTGGACAGGAAATACAAGTATGTGTCGTTCCTTCTTTCTTTTATAGCTTTTCTATATAAGCTAAAGGTTTCAATATAAGTGAAAAGCCTTCACTTGATACTCATGGATTTTTCTTCTCTTTACAGGAGGACCATCCGAAGTGCTGGAGTGCGTTCTGTAATGTCCGCAGTAAGTACTTCTGTGGACATCAATACTAAAGGAGGCACGCACCATGCACAGCCTCCTGAGGTGATCTCCGGTATTGGGACCCTCAGGTTTGTACAGTATGTTCTAACCTGATTACTGAAGCTTTTGACGACCCCAAGTCGACGGAGTCAAGAGATACTGCCAGGGAAAAGTTGCGATCCTGGGTGAGGGGTTTTCAGAAAAACACCTCAGGCCCCTACCTTCCAAATGAGAAGATGAGGGCCTACCTTTTCCCTAAAGCATCGGCTGATGCAATAATCCCCCAGCCTCAGGTGGAGATACCAACTACCCAGAATCCGGTGGATTCTGAAGTCTCGGCCGCCCTTCAAGACATCCAATTGAACGATAGGATGTCGGAGGTGTCGGATTATACAGAGAAGGACTGTCTAGGAGAAGGTCAAGAGGAGGAGCTGTGCCAGACTCCACAAGTAGAAGAGGAAGAAATCGATGAGGTGTCGGTTACATCGGTTCCGGACCCAGAACCTGTTCCTTCTACATCGTCTGCTATCCCAGATGACCTGGGAAGGACTCTTTCTTCTATTGTTGAGATGATAACACAAATTCAGAAGAATAATGATGAGAAAGAGGCTGCAATGAAACTGGAGTTATGTAGACTTGCAGCAATACATGGGCCCCAGAAGCGACTCAACGTGAAGGATCTTCCTTTGTGTTCGGATACCAATCCTTGGAGGTATGCCGAACATATGCCAATGACAATCGGGAAGATCGTTATATCTGAAAAGTTGGGAGCAATTCCCCTGGAAGAGGTGGAATTTTGGCCCAATAAGGATTCCTACCCGGACTGTTTTGTCCGCCTTAGGAAGGACCCAGCCTCAAAGGAGGAGACTGAGCCGAAGGAGGTCATAGTTTTGGATCATAGTAAAGCTCAGGCGTTACTATCAAGCTCAATGAAAGAGAGGGGCTTCACGAACTCAAAGGTGCCAGCCTTCAGTAAGAAGCTTCCCTCTTTTGTGGCCTCTCCTACCAGAACCTTTCCCTTCATGAAAAAGGGATATAAGGCAGCCTTAAAGGCGGTGGAGGCAGGGAAACCATGCCCCTCCTTGGAGGAGTGCAAGCCGTTATCTCTGACCTTGCCCTTGGACCAAGAAGACTGGAAGGACGTACACCTTACCTTCTCAGTCGGGAAGCTGGAAGCTGATATTGCTGAACGTCAGTTCGGTGAGGAACTCCCTAAGCTGTCGGAGTTTCTCTTGCGCAGGGAGCAAGAGACAAAGGAAAGACTTGCGGCATCAATGTCGTTGCAAACGACATTAGAAACAATGGCAAGTGACCCCAAGATCCAGGACATGTTCATGGTGGTGGCCAAAACTCATCTAGCCACAGTTACAAAGGATCTCTATAGGTTTATTAAAGCTAGGAGAGCCTGTAGAGAGTTCGTGTTCGCCTTACCTGCGGTGAGACACGAACCGAGGAAACTGATATCCGCCTGTATCTGGGGTAAAGACCTCTTTCCCAATGATGCAGTTAAAGAGGTAGTAGACAAGGCCGCCACAGAGAATAGGAACCTTCTCAAAAAGTGAGGCTTAGATTTCAAGAGGAAGTCTTCTCAGGATGAGGGTCCCCAACCCAAGAGGAAGACAAAAAGGCCTAGGCCATCTTCTCGGCCGGCTATACCTTACCGACAGCATCACCAGCAACAACTTCCTGTGACCGCGGTTTCTCAGATGATGGCACAATCTCCAACCACATACCAACTGGTACCTCAACAAGTGGCGACTCAGTCGCCAGTTTTTAACCCAGCCTTCGAAAGGCAGATTTCTTCCTTTTGTTTGAGGGCTAGAGGAACAGCCAGAGGTTCTTCTAGACGCCCTTCAAGAGGAGGAGGATCCAGGGGAGGACACGGTCAAGGAGGCAAGGCCTCAGGTCCACAACAGCAGATGTGAGATGCTTCCTGTAGGAGGGAGGCTACAGCTATTTAGAGATCGCTTGACCTTCGATCCATGGGCCCACAGCCTAATAAAGAATGGACTAGGTTGGAGTTGGAGCAGCTCTCCACCTCAATTTCCTCAATTCTCCCAACACTGCTTGGTCTCTCCCTGTCCTTCGTGTAAGGATAAATGAAGTAGTCATACCCTGGTGAGAGGGTGTACCCCGAAAGGTACTCTCGGGAACCACTATTTCCCACAATTTGTGAATGCATATCTAAAATTATTCACCTATCATTTTTGACGGATCACGTATATTAGTCACTATTAAGAGATAGCGTATCCCATATCCTAAATTAGTTTTGTTCATATCCGCAAGATTATTTGCTCAAACGTATTTTATATTAATGATGAGATTTTGTTACACACACATACAAACAAACATACAAGCACGCGCAAAAAATTATAGATACTTTGGACAGAATAAACCCTGAACACGAGTTCCGCCTCGTAAAAGTGTCATTTTACATTAATAAAAACTATAAACTTCAGTTCGTTGGAAACGTCAGCTCCATTTTTCCTCCAATATGGACCCTTGCGTCTAATATTTTTGAATAAAGAACAAAAATTAGAAAAAATACTTTTTTAACTACCTTGAAGAAAATATATATTCTAGACGATTTGAAAATGCAATCATATATATTTTTCATTTGAGCGGTAACTTGCATATATGAAAAATGTACTATCGAAAATATAATATCACATTTCAATGCTCGTTTGACAACCTGGAAGAAAATATATTTTCTAGAGGATTTAAAAAATGCCGTAAATGTTTTTATGTTGAACAAACTGATATAAAATTTTCTTTTAGTTGATATACGAAGCATTTATTTCAATGTTACAGTTCTTCAAGTTTTCCATTTTAATTGTTCATTTGTTCTCTTGTGACTTTTCATTTCCGTATTTCCTTTCCTCACTAGGATACTTTTCCTGTTGGAGCCATTGTGCTTATAACATCATAATTTTCGAACGAGAGTGAAAGTTTAGCCATTAATAATAATAATAATAATAATAATAATAATGATAATAATAATAATAATAATAATAATAATAATAATAATAATAATAATAATAATAATAATAATAATAATAATAATAATAATAATATACTCTTAAAGAAGATCCTGTCAATGACATTGTTCTTTGTTCAAGCTTTTCCCTATGACCTTTCTATTTCAGTTCTCTCTATGACATTACCCTGTCATTGCATATGCCATTCATGTGTGAGATTTGAGCCTTAATACTCCCACAAGTGACCTTTCACCTTAAACCTCCTTATGACCTGCAAGGATACAAGAAATCCACATAACCTTTCTTTTTTAGAGATGTTTCATCTTTCCCTCCTCTAATTGAGATTTCCCAGGTCAGATGAAGCTTTTTTCATCCTGGAGCTCAACAGCGCCTCTGGGCATCTCTCTTAATTAAATCCAGACAAATGCATTGAAATATTTTCTAGGTTTTCGTTTTAAAACAAAAGGCTGCAGTTGGCTGGTCATGAAGAGTTTATTCACAATATAAATGGTTAATTTGGGATCACAAGAATTTGATTTGATATACAAATGGTTATTCAAGGCGACAATAATTATTTTTTTCGTAATCACTCACCAGCATCATTATCCTCATCAGCCGTAACTAGTCCAATGCAGGACAATGGCTCAAGCATGTCTTTCCACTCGCGTCTGTTTATGGTCTTTCTATGTCAGTTTACACCGGCAAATTTTTTTAGTTGGTCAAATTGGCAGTAAATAGAGTGCGGTCCTGTAAACAAATACCATCTCTCCAAAAACATCTGCGATTAGAAATAACAAAATGTTATTTTTCATTCCCAATAAGATCGTAGCAGTTTTACACAAGAATGTTTTCTTCAAGAAATCGTTATATCCAAATGCAAGAGAGAAAAAAACCAAAAAAAAAAAACATGGGGTGCGCTCTCTTTAGGATGTTTGCAGAAGGGAATCAGAGATGTATCGTTTGTAACATCACACACAAGCGAAAGGAATCACCTTCTAGTGGGGAGCCCTCGAAGGAGAAAGGTTCCTTGTAAATCTTTCGAAAAGAAAGCGAAGGAAGTTTTAGTTTTTAGCGATGTGGATTTTCTTGTTTTTTTTTTTTTTTTTTTTTTTTTTTTCTTGGATTGCTTGCAAGGCGATATTTGGATTCACTTTTATCGGCATTCTTTGTTTTTCAGCGAGTTTTTACGGGTTGGCTGTGAGTTAATAAATATCATTTAGGATATAAATAAGCTCAATTCTTGTTTCTATCTCTCTTGGTTTGTCTGCTAGAGAATTTGGATTTTATTCTTGTGCGATTTAATAGATTTCAACGATTTTTCATGGATTGGTTGTGTGATGTGGGACATTACTTGGATTATAATTAAACGTAAACAGATTTCTCTTGGGTTGTTTACAAGACGGTATTTTGATTTCCATTTTGCATCATTTTATATATTTTTAGTTGATTTTTATATGTGGGATAAGAAACAACTTAGGATAGAAGTTGGTTATTTTTTCTCTCTCTCTTGTGAGTTGTCTTACTAAACGATGTTTATCATCTATTCTTGCGTCATTTAATACGATTAAGTGAACTTTCACGTGCTGGTTGTGAACTAGGGAACATCATTTAGGTTATAAGTTGAACTCTTTCTTTTTCCCGTAGGGTGTCATCAAAACGTTATTTGCATTCTATTCTTGTTTCATTTAAGAGATTTCTATTATTTTTGTGTTGGCTGATGGATAGAATACAACATTTATATTATAATATAACTCTACTTCAGGTTACTATTAATATCTATATTGTTAATATGTCTTACTTTAATCAAACCATATGAATCCGCATCTAAGACTCATGAAATTAAATCATATTATATCATAAGTATTTACACATCGAATTTATTAACCATTTCAATTATAATTGAATCTTATAATAAAAATTTAATGACTTACAATCAAGCCATAGAAGCATCAAATAACTATCAACCAAATAGACAAATTCCTCTGAAAATTATGCAACACAAAGAATATCAAGAATATCAATTCTATGACTATAAAATATTCATTTCAATTTCAACACTTATATTGGCTCTGGTGGATAGATACAGGTGCGAACTCTTTGGGGTTTTAGTTTTTACTTCCTTTGAATGTTTTCTCTAAAATGATAACTTGTATTACTATTGCTACTCTTACCGTTTTTGTCTCTTTTGTTGGTGTTGTTGTTGCTATAATTAAAGTACTTATAATTATTGTTCTCAGTTTCACATAGTGCTATGTCTTTACGTTTATTTTATCTTTTCGTGGCGTCTCATATCATTATGGGAAGTAATGTGATGTCCCTGAGATGAGATGTGCTATCAATCATAACAGGATCCCCCCCTTTTTTTTTTACCACTGGCCATAATATAAGTATGCAAAATGAAAAATCCTAATCTTAGCCCACTAGTGGTAGATAAACCACTTGTTGGAAAAACTTGCGGTACTATGGGTATTCATTTACGTGAAAATCATTCCTGAGAAGGTACATATAAAAAAAAACCCCACATAATTATGTTAACAATAATAATGGCGAATTTTATGTTTTTCCAATTCAGTATAATTTCCTCCTTTAAAAAAACAGGTCACCATTTCTATCACTAAAAGTTGAATACTCTGTTCACATCACGAACAAACAGATAAACATCATCTA